>NW_010184639.1:0-18608 GCF_000695765.1 Mesitornis unicolor | reverse complement strand
GAAAGATACCAAAAGGAGAAGATAGAGGATTGGCTTGCTTTGCACTCGTCCTCTTAAATTCATGTCAGGTTTCAGTGAATCCTTGTACTAAATTAGGGTCAATGAGGAATTTATAGCTGCTTGAACTTGAGGAAAATGCAGGTACTTCTTCATTCTCCTAAAAGTTTTAGTTATAGGATTTCACACTGTGTTTAAACATTCAAGTTAATTGTTTTAAATATAATAAGTATGATGGGTCATCTCTATTCACTGTGATTTTATTCTAGTTTTCCCTTGCTTTTACTGTCCTGTTTTGCATTGCTAAACCTTTATTCAAATAATGAAAAATTATTTACTTTTCTGCAGAATTATCCATGGTCTAATCAGCAATGTTTCCAGTTGTGTCTTTCTCTTTGCCATAATTTTTACACTACAAAAAAAATAATTTGTTTTCTTATGTAACAGGCACCTTGTTTTTCTTAATTAAATGTGATAGGACTTATGTTTAAACCCATTTTATGATGACTCAGACCTATTCTGTTCCATTTAAGATCTTATACTAGTAAATTGTCCAATCATATACCAATTTAAAATGAAAAAAAAAACCAGAACACTAATATTTTTTTATGTAGAAATTTTCTTGCAGCATTTACTGGTGAAAGAATATAATCTTCTTTGTTTCATTTGAAGGAATGAATACTTAAATACATGGTGTATACTTTTCCTCATATACATGAGAACAATAATTCTCTTCTTAATGCTATTTTAAAATAGTATTAAAGTGCTACTCTAAAGTAAGAGTTATTTCTCCATTTGTATGCAAATCCTCAAAGAAAAAACTCTGAGATTATATAAGAGTCTTGCACTTAATAATTCACTGTAATAAATTTCAGAAAATAACTTTATCAGTGTGGATACAGAGGTATTATTTTTAAATAATTAAGAGTCATTAATAGATAATATTTTAAAGCATTGCCTTTTTAGTATTGCCTTTATACTCAATTAAGAAAAGAGAAAGGGGACTGTAGGATATTATCTAAAGGATCAGTTTTACATACATACCATGATCTGCCTAGAGAGTCTGTGAAAACTTTTCCTTGTTGTGAATCTTAAATGACAGGTTTATCACTGCTAGCTAGGGAAACTTAAAAAAAAATTACACATGCATAAATGAGTAGCTGTGAGGTCATGGGGGAAAAAAAAAGCAAGATGCAAGCAAAACAGCTATTTTTTTTAATAAGATTACCTAACTGAAGGTTACTCTTTGCTTCTCCTCTTTGTATTTAGCCACCCATTTTAGAAGTCACAATCTAGTGTACACTTCAGTCATTCCAAGTTGAGAAATCTCTGTAAATATTGTATGACAGAAGACACTGAACCATCAACAAATCTATTACTTACTGGCCTAATTCCTTTTCTGACACTCCACCAGATCTTTCTTCTTTTCAGACATCATAAATGTTGTCAACTTACAGAATTTTTTTTCTGTTTATCTCCTTAAGGAGATGGAAGGAAGTAACCTTACCTTAGATGCTAGGAGTAAATTACTAGTCCTATATATAATGCAGAAATTCAAGACAAAGCTCCAGTAATAATAAGGCAAATTATTATTATTATTGGAGTTGAATTATTCAGTGGTGTCGATTAGCAAAGTGATAGCATAGCAATTTTATATTTAGACTTCCTTATAGACTACAGCAGCAGTTTCTTTCCAGTGCACTTTTAAGCATAAAAACAATGTGTGTACTTACTCAGAAAAAATGATAATTAGTGGCCAGCTGAAACTGATAATTTCCCGCTTTTGTGTGTTTTTTATTTTTTTAAACCATGGAGTTTACAAAGCCTTCCCAAAAATATTTTGATAGAAAAGAACGTGTATTCCTCTGATTGTTACATTCTAAATTTTTATTGTTCAGTTCAGAGTTGGCAAATGATGCCTTAATTACAATCAAAAAATATAACTTATACATCATTTTTCTTATCGCATAATCTACATGTTGTAGAAGTGAGGCCCATGTGTCCTGATTGGTCACAGTTTTTAAAGAGACTATATATTTTACTAAGTGTATTTGCACTGTAATTCATAAACAATCAAGCAAATATTTTTCCACTTTCTTAAGGCCTTTGCCCTTTCAGATTTTTTTGTTGCAGAACTACCAAATCGGATCTTGAGCCTCTGAAGTAATCTCAAACAGAGGAGAAACCTAGCCCTTTCCATAACTTCCTTTGGAATACTTGCTATAACTGTCTTCATTTTCATGAGAAAGAGGGGAACATTTCTTGATGCAAAAAATTATGAAATGTGTGTCTTACAAGGTTTCTTCAAGCTTATTTTGTCATGAGAGAACAGATATGGAATTAATTTAAGTTCTAGTCAATTATTGTAATAAAATAATAGAAACTTGAAAATGAGAAAGATGCAAAAAATCTATGGAGTGTTTTTTCTCTTTGTTGTTTTTCTGAAAAGATAGCAGAAATAGTTCTATTTGTTCTTTATTTCTTTAGAATACAGGCATAACTAGGATTTTTGTTGTATTTAATTTACAGGAACTATCCATTAATGATTCATCTTTTCAAAATTCCTACTATAAATACTTTTGTTGGCTTCAAAGTCCTCAAATCAGGCTTTTACTATATATTTTTTTTAATGCCATCCTTATCATATTAGTTTTATATTGTCTTTTTTATAACCACTTGATCTTCAGGTGAATTGGTAGCAAAGTAACTTCAAAAGAGTTTTATTTTAGATTTTCTTCCTTCCTGGATTTGCTTATAAGTTTACCTTCAAGACATCTCGAAAATTGAATTCATAGTGAGAAGTCTGAATACACTCAGACACCATGATGTGTAAAATCTGCAGATGACATTTCTATATTATCCTGCTTTTAAAGGTCATTTAAAAGAATGTCCAATGCAGATCTCAACCTGCACTCACAATTACTCAAAGTTGCATCTTTTTTTTTTCCCTAAATCTTATGGATTTCCAATTTACTCTTATTTACAGGAATGTAAACAAGTTTAAATTTAATTGCAAGGGATGGGAATGAAGGGAAAAGAAAAGGTGACTCAACTCACTCCAAACATAGTGTAAATAATAAAATATTTCGTCTTCACCTGACTTCTGAAAAGGGACTTAACTCTGTAGAAGAGGGAATTACCAGGTGACTTGTGGAAGTTCATCTATTGGGTGCAGCATAAAGCAGAATGATATCATTTAAGTCTAATGTAGTGTTTCCGCACTCAATGCATGCAACCTGTGTATTGGGTTTTCTCTGAGGGGGTTTTGGTAGTGTCTTTGGTAATGGGGAAAGGGCTATGGAGATAGCCCTTTAAGAAGCTACCTGAAAAGGTCCCCCTTTTCCTTTGTCAGACTCACCTCTGACCAGGGCCAAGCCAATCAGTGCCCCTGCAAATTCATATATTTAAGGGGGGTGCAGGGCACGCTTGCGCTCTCTCTCTTTCTCTTTGTCACTGGCACCCATCAGCGTGGCCCTGGCTTGACCCCAGGTTAAGCTTAAGCCCCGCTGCAGCTCCAGCCTGAAATGAGAGAGAGACACAGCTGGGAACTCTTCAGGACCATCAGAAGAGACCTGCAGCAGAGAAAGGAGTGGGGCCTGAGGAGAACAACTTTGAAGAACACCAAGGTCGGTTGAAGGAAAGAAAGGAGAGGGGGGAGGAAGAGGATGTGAGGCCCAGGTTCCCCTTTTGCAACCCATGTCAAGAGCCAGGTCGATTGGCCTGGAGCCAGTAGAGTCCACTGGTGGGGCAGGGCCACATGAGCAGGTGGCTGCCCCTGAAGAAGCTGTGACTCTGGGCAGTGTGTGCTGGAGCAGTTCTTGTGTGAGGGAATTGTGACCGTGGGCAGACCTGGATTGGAGCTTTGTGGACTTGGGCTGAAGCAGTTTTGTGTGTGAGGGGAAACTTCAGCTGTGGGCAGATCCATATTGGACTTTTTGAGGACTTTTTGTCTTGTAGAAAGAGCGCCACGTGAAAGCAGAGAGACTGGGCGGAATCCTCCTAACCCTGAGGAGCACATGGTTCGAAACCGACTGCAACCCCCACTCCCAATCCCCTGTGCCTCAAGGCAAAAGGTGAGGGGTGGGGGGCAAAGGTGAAGAAACCGGGAACAAAAGCTGAGCCTGGGAGAAAGAGGGGGGTGGGGGGAAGGTGTTCTGACTTTAAGATCTGTTTGTATCTCCCATTGTTCTACTCTGATGTTGGTAACAAATTAAAATTGTTTGGTTTTTTTCCTTCTTATGACGAGTCTGTCTTTTGCCCGTGACCTTATAAGTGGTGAGAAGCCCTCCTGGTCCTTATTTTGACTAGCCCCTTTTTTGGAGTATTGTGGTGCTCAGCTATGCACTGGGCCTAAACCACGACTACCTGAGGCAGTTACGAAGCAGTAGCAGAGAGAATTCATGGATATTAATCAATATAATTGTGAAGACAGTGGCCCTGGTCAGATTTGTAGGGAGCTTTGACAGAACTTAGGGAGCTTCAAGGCATATCTTCCTGGGCATGATCACAGAATCATATAGAATCATAGAGTGGTTTGGGTTGCAAAGGACCTTCAAAGATCCTATAGTCCAACTGCTCTGCCATCTTTCACTAGATAAGGTTGCTCAAGGCCCCATCCTAATTTTGAAAACTTCCAATAATGGAACATTCACAACTTCTCTGGGCAACCTCTTCCAGTGTCTCACCACCCTCGAAGTAAAACATTTCTCAGCACTAGATAATGGTTCTATGCATATTCAGTTTGCTGCTATGGGCAGCACATTGTCAAAACACAAACACAATCCAAGTATAAACAATGTTACTTCAGCAAAAAAAATGAAAAACACAAAAAAGAAGCTCATGAGTAATAGAATATTCCACTGCAACATTAGGTTTTCAAGAAAATTTTAAAGATCAGAAGTAGAATTCTCAGAAATAAAACAATCCATTAAAATACTACAAATCTTTATGAAAATACTTTCTGGTAACGAATCCCATTCGATATCATGCTTACGAAATATTCTAGGGCGTTTTCATAGGAGATCATGTACAAAGAAAACAAAAATATGTAAAATGTTCCTAGGAATGAAAATAAGCTATTTCTAAGGAACTTGCACTATTCCAGAATTTTCTAGCAGTATGAGAGTATTTACAGGCAGATGTTTTATGCACTTGCACCAAATCATCAAATTTATGGTAAATACTATCCTGAAAAGACTGCATTTAAATTGCATTAAAATCAATATGCAATCAGTTCCTGACCTTTAGACACCAAAAGGAAGGTTTTATGTAGGTAGTGAATGAGTACTATTGATTTAATTCTAATTCCAATATAAATGTACTTATTTAAAACTTATATATAGGTTATTTACGTTAGTATTTTTCAAATTTTCATTGCCAGTTTCATTTCCTTATTAGGTTTTATGGGGTAGAGAAAACCTGCAATTATTTGCTTTGTGGCAGCCCTAATAGCTTTAACTAAAATAGAGCATCCTGTTGTGTTAAGGTCTGTATAAACATACACCAAGAAGCAACTTATGCACTGAATATGGGTGTTAAACTCTAATTACGGGTGAAGACAAGGAAAGTAAGCCTATGTCATCATTTAGTTTTATCCTCCAAGGCTGTTGAGATCAGGAAATAAAAACAATCCCAGAAAATTGAAAAATGCAGCTAAAACAAAGTGTCAAAATTTGTTTGACCTTCTGGCCATGCTTCTTTTGATATAGTTGGCTTTCTGGACTCTGATCACACATTGCTAACTCATGTCCAGTTTCTCATCCACTACCCCCAAGTCCTTATCTGCAGGGCTGCTCTTGAACTGTTCATCCCCCAACCTATATTGATATTTCACTACAAAAAGGACATTGAGATGCTGGACTGTGTCCAGAGAAGGGCAACAAAGCTCATGAAAGGTTTTAAGCACAAGTCTTAATGAGGAGCAGCTGAGGAAGCTGGGGTTGTTTATTTTTGAAGGAAAGGAGACTGAGGGGAGACCTTATAGCTCTCTATAACTACCCACAAGGAGGTTGTAATGAGCTGGAAATCGGTCTCTTATCCCTCATAGCTAGTGATAGGACAAGCGGTAATGGCCCAGGGAAGGTTTAGTTTGGTTATTAGGAGGAATTTCTTAACTGAAAGGTTTGTCAAGCACTGGAACAGGCTGCCCAGGGAGGTGGTTGAATCACCATCCCTGGAGGTGTTTAAAAGACGAGTAGATGTCATAGGGACATGTCTAGTGGTGGACTTAGGGCTGGTTTGATCATTGGACTGGATGATCTTAAAGGCCCTATCTACCATTGAGTCTATAATACTGGGAGTTGCCCCAGTGCAGGAGCAGGACCTTGCACTTGGCCTTCTTAAACCTCTTGAAGTTCACCTGGACTTCTCCAGCTAGTCCAGGTCCCTCTGAATGGCATTTCTTCCCTCAGGCATATTAACCACACCATTTAGCTTCGTGTCATTTGCAAATGTTCTGAGGGTGCACTTGATCCCACTTTCAATGTCACTGATGAAGATATTAAACAGTACTGGTCCTAATATTGACCCCTGAGAGACACCACCTCTCACTGATCTCCATCTGGATATTGAGCTGTTATCACTACTCTCTGGATGTGACCATCCAGCCAATTCCTTATCCACTGAGTAATCCTCCCATTAAACTCATCTTACTTCAATTTAGAGAGAAGGATGTCATGGGGGACAAACTGAGCCTGAGCCAGATATACAAGCTTGCAGAAAATGCAGCCAACAGCATTGTGGGCTATATGAACACGAGCTTGACCATCAGAGCATGAGTGATTATCTCCCTCTATTCAGCACTTGTTAGACCATGTCTGCTACCATGTGACCAGTTTTGAGAACCCAAATACAAGAAACACATTCATAAACAGCAGAGTGCCACAGAGACACTGCAGGCTAGAGAACTTGCTCTGTGAAGAGACTGAGGGATGTGGGATTTGTTCAGCCTGGAGCAGGACAGCTTCACAGGCACATAACTGCAGCCTGTGAGTGTCTGCAGGGAGGTTACTAAGGAGATGGATCCAAGATCTTCATAAGATGCATGCAAGGTGTCATATGGGAGAATGAGCATCAGTTGACACAAATTGAACCAGGGGAGGTTTCATATGTGTATATATATGTATTTAAGGAGAAACTTCTTCCCCCAGAGGGACCTGTTCAGCAACTGTGGAGAAGGTTTCCCAGAGGACCTCTGCAGTCTCCATCCTTAGAAGTTTTCAAGATCTGCTAGGTTAAATACTAAACAGTAAGGTATGATCCCATAGTTGATCCTGCTTTCAGCAAGAGGTTAGACTAAAGACCTCCTGAGGTCTCTTCCCACCAATTATCCTCCAGTCAGAAACTTTCATGCTACAACTCCTGGCCCAACTAGTAAGCGACAACAGATAGTGAAGGTTATTGTGTTTTCTTCTAGTAAGGTTCCATATCACACTAAGTGATAAATGTGTCTTAATTTTGTGTATCTTATTTTCAAAAATTCAGCATTCAATCACCGTCTGTGTCCAACATCTCCAAACACGAGGAAAGAGCCCATGTTTGTGAAAAAGTAAAGATGAAATCATGGCTTAGCAAGTAGAAGGTTCTACTTAGACTTTCCTAGAGTGAGAGACACAATATATCAAGTCTTACAGTCTGTGCAACAGCTGTTAAATATGTCAGCAGGTCAGATACCCCTTCCTCTGCAGCTCTCCCTTGTGCAATTATGTGTAAAATTGTTAGCCCTTTTCTGAATGAGGTGTTTGATATTCCTTTCAAAAGTAAACAAGTGTGATTTCACGCAGTCATGAAACAACAGAACCCATTAGAACATTTAACTCCTAAGAGGCACAGAACTTTACAGGCTTAGTCAACCCTAGAAACTGGTGTATCTTGATAAGGGCAAGGAAGTAATGAGTGACTCTATACTGCTACCCTCCACAAATTCATATCACTACATTGACTCCCCAGAGACTTCTGAGTCTTGATGACACTCTTCTGCTGCAATGTACCAAAGAGAAAAATAAATTGTACAGAGTTGTAGCATAGAATTGCTCATTTGCCCTACCAGTTTTCATTAATAAGACACCTTGGGATTAGGAATATAACTGCTCACTGAAGTCTTTATTGTAATGAAGTTCCAACATCTTCAATAGCAAGAAAATTTCCATTCATTTTTTTAACAGCTTTTTTTTTTAAAAAAAAAAAGGAGTAGCGGAAAGAGTAAAATCAGTTTATTGTTTATGTGCTATGCTTCAATAAAGCTTATTGCTTTTGATACTGCTGCACTTCTTTTCTTTTTTTTCTTCTTAATTTATCCCTTTTTACCACTTTCTATGTGTTATCTGCACATTGTCATATTCTTCTATGGTATGAAAAAAAAAACAACAAATGAAAAATTTTATGGTATTATTCTTTCAAACGTGGCACTTTGTAACAAAATGTCCTGTACAGAATTAGAGATCACATTCAGCTTCTGTAAATGTTGTTACCTTTTTTTTGTTTTACTCTCTTTCAGAATGTACAGGCTCAGGTTTGACACCATATCTACAAACGACACTGTAAACCCAGACTCCAGTTTTCCACATGGATCTCCAGATCTCCCAGTTACTGGGACATGAGGACACGAATTAAAAAAAAAACTCTGACAGGGCAGAACCTTTTCAAAAGGAAAAGTCTTAATATCTGAAGATTGTTTCAGAAGGGAATTTGAATTAGTAGGAAGATCATTGTTAGAATACAGTAGGTAAGCTATTCTTTATTACTTGCATGATCTTTCATTTTAAAACAGGAACAGTTAGCAAATCTGTGCAGCTTACTTCAGCTGAAGATTTTTAAGCCGTTCACGAAAAATCTTAATATTTTTTTTCTGCTCTGCAGGATATTTCAATGTATAATTTGGCAAAGAAATACTTAAATGTTTTACTGGTCACCTGCTGACCAATAATTAACTTCATATCATCCCCTCTGTTTAACGCAATACGAGAATATTAATTTCCTCATGAAAGAATGCTGACAATTTGAATGACTCCTCACTTATTTTTATGAAAAACATACTTCAGAAAGAACAAAAAGTTTCTTCTTCCTGGTGTGCAAATATTAGCCAGAGTGACAAGCAGCCTGAGCACTATAAAAATGTCTGCCACTCTACTTTCATTAATAGTTCAACCTTTTCTTCTAATCTGAATGTTTATCCCTCTTATTTTTCAATCAAGATACAAAATATTGAGCTTTCAGATTCTGGAAAGGATGAGAAGGGCTTAAGCACCTCAAAAAAAACTTTGGAAAAAAAGTGCTTCTGACAATATTCTCAGTTTCCTATTACTTCAAATGTGAATACTAGAAACTTTGAATATGTATATTTTGCACCACAGGTCTGTACATGTCTGAAAGAATATGCATCCCACACCTGTCAAAGCAGATATATGGATATATGGTGGCCCTAATAATGCAGAGCTAAGTGAGCAACTTTTGTCTTCCATTTTGCTTTTCAGGATCACCTTGTTTGGTGATACATCAGTGATGTTGTGGACATGTGCAGACCACTTCCCAACCAAAGGTAGGTTTTCTGGCTGTGGGGATCAGCATTCAGGAGTCAACATTTGCAAGCTGTCCTGTGAATGCAGTAGTTCTTTTATCAACCCATTATCTTCAATAGAAGCAATTATTTGCAAATATCACTGCAGAATTACTTTCACTCTTTAGATGAAATCTGGACCTTATCTGAGGTGTTAGTGCTGGAAAAATAAATCAAAAACTAGCAGCATACTGCAGAGATGAGGAGATGTCAAATTTCCTGAATCTTCTTGTATAAACTTTTCTCTCCCAAGGAGAATTACCTTTCTCTTATCTTAAAACAGTGTGAGTCAGCTATTTCATTGACAAGACAGGATGACAGTGTTCTTTATCGAGGAAAGAAATGTATGAATCTCTCAGTCCACTGGTAGATACTGGAGTACATAATGCGTTCGAAGGGCACACTTCTACAGTATTTTCTATATCTACTCAGGACCTCCTTTCCCTTTAGACATTTATCATGCTTAATCTAGTCTATCATATGTTATATATGACTTCCTCCAGTGTTCCCATAAATAAAAACAGTACCTCAAAATAAAATGGAACCTAATGTTATTAAGCTATTAGATAATCCATATGCAGTGCTCATAAATATTTTAAATTAAGGAGCAACTGTAAGAGCTAAGATATAGGGAAAATATAGCAAACTACCTTTTTTTAAACACTAAGAGTTGACTTATAAATGGAAAATAAACTACATTTTAAATGATACCTTGAAACAGTTGAAGTAAAACTGTCCATGAATAACTGAAATTTGCCTAGACACTTGCTATGTTTTAACTGACAAATAAATTGATCTAAATCAGAAAAAGTCTGGACTGATATTTTTGGTTTATAGGAAATGTTTTAAAATAGCTTTGCTTGAAGACAAAACTAACAATTCATGATCAAATTAGAAGAAAATTTATGTGTACAGTATCAATATATATTAATAAATATGTCAAGATGATACAAATCTATGTATTTTACATAAATATTAAATGGTTTTTGCAGTTAAAAAAAAACATGATAGAAGAAAAAGGCTTCAGAAGACAGGAATTTAATATAGAAATCTTGGTTTCCTCTCAAAGACTATAATCTTACAGGTGGCTGCTTGGAGGGAGAGGTGTTTTGGTTGTGTTTTCTTTTTTCTTGCCTTTTCTGTATGTGTGTGTAGCAAAAGCCCATGCTTCAGGATGTAATTCCTTTGCATTACTTTGTCTCACCTATAAAGACAAGTTTCTGCCTGCTGAAATCAAAGTTACTGGGATTAACTACTCATTGTGATGAATTGCATATAAAACACTAATTCTAGCAAAGCAGAAAAAACTGGCACACATTATCAGTACTTCTTTCTTATAGAATTGTTCATTGTTTGACATTTTATTTCTTTCCTTCCACAGCCATGTTGTCTATGACTATCAGAATAGATTCAGATTCAGGTTTTTTAAAACTGTTTACAAGGAGTTTATATTGCACTACCATCTCTTTATATTGTCTTCTTTTTTCCTGCAAAGTTTATATATTCAGTTGTAGCTTATAGTAATCTCATTTAGTTCAAATAGTTTCAAAGTAAAGTCCTTCTGAGTAAAATAATCAATGTTCCTCTTTTAAATATATCTTGCATACATTCTTAGTCTATGTTTCACAGCTTTAGCAAGTAGTGTGATAGCTAACCATCTGAGTTACTTTGTACTGGAACTTGAATTATACTTGATAAAAGCAATCTGAATACTTCTAGACATGTCACAAATTTATTTATGTGGCAGTCTGGGCCAGATACTATTACTAAACTCACAAAAGGAAAATACTGTGATTGTATATGAAAAATATCTGGTTGAAATGTTTGTAATCTATTTCAAGGAAAAAGAAACAAAGAAATCATGCCTAGAACCACAGCCAAATCTGTAACAAATCTAGAGAAACAATGAAGAATACAGTCGGTCAAAGGAAGAGCTTAATTTGTGTGTACCTTTTGACATGCATCATGTAGTTGGCCATGCGTCATTCTTTGGCTACAGGACTACAGATAATTTAAAAACCAAACCAAACCAAGCCAATCCAAACCAAGCCAAGCCAAAAAAAAACAACAAAAAAACAAAAAAAATACCCCAAACAAAACCAAAACAAAAGCCCCACCCTTTATAGATTCTGGAAACTGAGCTTAATTGTGACTTCACATAGTACACGTGCATGCATAGGTGTGTGGATGTACATTTCAAGAATAGCTTGAACTGTTTTATCAGATGTGTTGTGTTATACAAACAGAATTAGTCAAGAAAAAGTACAGAGCTAGCTTGCACATATCAAAAATCCCTTTTATCCTTTCACTATCAGTTGAAGAACTGACATACCAGACCTCATAGGTTCCTCAGGGTAAGTTTCCAGAAGTGAGAAAAATGCATTTCTTAGTATATTTTTTTAAAACTATGGAAATGTACATTGAAACCACTGATTATCTCTCAGCTGAGCAGTACAGATCTAGAGCAGCATTTCACACCCTACAGTGTGATTAAATGATATTAAGTGCTTCAAAACTTAACATCAAATCACTTCCTGAGAGTAAGTAAAGTGAAAACAGGACACGGAATTATTTAACAAAGAAGTTATGTTGGCCAGGTTAAATATTCAGGCCTTTAACATAGGTTTGATGTTTTATGCAACACCACTTCTATAAAAATGAGACAAAAAACTGGACTCAAATAAGAACAAAAATCACTTAAAGATATGTTAAACTTGGGGGGCTATTTCCTGCTTACACTTGAGTCCTCCAATATTACATCTACCACTTCTGGTTCTCTGCAACTTAGAGTCATGAGACCTTCCTTGCTGAAGGTCTTTCACTGAAAGGGAAATTTTAAAAGGACCTGGGAAACCTAAAACCATCAGAAATGCAAATGAGTTTTAAGTAGCCCAAATCACATATACTCCATGAATGCAGATGGAGCTTTTCCATGGATGTTACTATCACCTTCTACTTAACAAAGGAATTTACTTTAATTTCAGGAGGACCTAGATGGATGTCACCAGAAGAAAACAAGCTTCCATTCAAATATTCTTCATGTTCCCCTGTAGCCTCTCTTCTTCATGTGCTCTTCTATTGCTTTATTAAGGTTTCTGATCATACTTGAACCTCATTCTCTCTGTCACCTATATTTAGTATGCCAGTTTGATATGCTCATCCAAAGGAGACAAAGAACTTCTTTCCTAGGGTCAGGCCACCACTAGACAGAATTGAGATCATACAATTTCTTCACTGAGAGGATGGTTGGTCACTGCAACAGGCTCCCCAGGAAAGTGGTCACAGCACCAAGCCTGTCATAGTTCAAGAAGCCGCTGGACAACACTCTTAGTCAAAAGGTTTAGTTTTAGGTAGTCCTCTAAAGAGCATGGAGGTGGACTTCTTATAGGTTCTTTTCAACTGTAAATAAATATTCTATGATTCTATGAATTTAAACACTGACAGACCATTCAGATCTCCTCAAAAGTAGAGTGACAATATGCCAGTCATTTCTAATTTTTTTAAGTTTATTCTGTCCCTTCCTTATAGAGTCTGCTGTTTGCTTCGAATTTCTACTGGCAAATGATGTCTCAAAGAATCTTTGGACTATATTTTGGCTTGGGATTAGGACATACAACTTTCTCCAAAGTGGAAACACCTTTGATTGCTCAAGTAGGGAGCAAAAATCAAATCTTGGTTCAGACTGTTATTGTTACTACACGAAAGTCTACAGTTTTTACATTTTCATGTCCAGTGTCCATGTTTATTCTCATGTTCTTGATATTGCTGTGCTATGCAAAAATATCCAACAAAAAGTAAACTTATGTAAGACTATTCATACTTTAAATGGGTTAATAGACCTGCATGACACTGAAGCAGAGTCTTTTTAAGCCGATCAGATGAACTGTCTCAGTTTTTTAGGGTAGAATATCTTGTAATAGAACACCCATCTGCAAAGACAGAAAGCTATGACCAGTTCCCTTCTCTATCTGATGGTCTTTAAATCAGTGTCTCCACTTCTTTAGAAAAAGACCAAGCATCAAGCTGCAGAGTATTCCAGAACGATGTTACTTAACTTCTTATTATTCTTAAGTCAATGATGATGTTTTTTAATCAGTGCCAGTGACAGACACATGGAATAAAGCCTGGGCACAAATAAGATCTACTTTTCATTCATTCCACAACAGTATGACATCACCTGTTGAAAAGCTTGTATGAATAATGGTGATCAGATGTTGATTTTTGTCTACTTTTTACCTCTAAAACAATTCCCATTTAAAAATCCCAGTAAGTTGTTACAGTTCTCTCTGATTTCAAGACAAAGGCTTCAACTAGAATAAAATTTAAAACTGATCTAGAATATATTTCTTAAAGATATTCTCTAAGAATTATGAGCTGCTTGTAAGATGCTCTTGATAAACTATTTTGCCCTACTTAGTGCAATGGGTCATAATAGCCTTAAAATAGACTGTCATAGAAACTAGGACAATGGGGAGGAAAAAAAAATAAAAGAAAAAAATGAAAGCTTTGCAGAAGAAAATTATGATAATGAGTACCTTAATTCATTTATTTTCAGGGTTTTTCACTGGCCAAAATGTTCAGCTCAAACCAATATACTACAAATATGTCACTGATTTGCCTTTTCAGCTGAAGAGTTAAGATAAGCAGATGCTTGCCCATCTGCCTTCTGTCTGTCTGCCAACATCCAAGAAAGCAGAGCTCAAAACAGCAGTGTCTGAGGTACCTCTGTACAGCAAATATTAGAAACTGCAAGCATTTTCTCTTCAAATGCCTGCTACAAAATTTAGGAAATACACAGAAATCATTAGCCTGGTGGAAGAAGTAATAAGTTGATTACCAAAATGATTCACTGCATTCCTTTTTATACATGTCGTATTTTTCAGGACTTAAATGGTTTTTCTTTAAATAACAATAAGGAATCTTCTGTGACTGGTTCTAAGATGATTAAACAAGTAGATACTATTTACTGATAAGCATCAAACTCTAACATAAATCCTTGTTTAGAAATAGCAAACAAATGTAACTTCAAAGAACATGAGATAGGTTTTATAGTTGTATTTATGGTACTAATGTAAAACTATTATTCAGATCATTAAAACTTGAGAAAGTCATGAATTATTTTTATGCAGAAACATGTCAAAACCAACTGATACATGATACATATAGAAAAAAAGAACAATGCACTAATTTGATAATACTTGATTTGCATTTAGATTTACTTTATATTTGCCAGGAATTAATGATTAATATTATTATTATTTCCTGTCACTTAAAAGAAATATGTACTGAATTTGATAATCAAATAATTAAAAATAAAAAAATTGCCTACTAGAAAATAAGAATAATACATATCTAACAACAAAACTAATATGTTGTAGTTATCTAGACTACCTACAAACTGATAGGCATTCTCTTGTTCTTTGGACATGTACTGCTGAGTATAGCACTGCTGTACTTTGAAAAGTGAGTCAATGACAATGACATCATGGGACTCCATATTTATGTTTCTCTCAAAGTCTGCCATAATGGTTACGTTTTCTTGGTAATTCAAAGGGTGATTTCTATGATGGTTAGCCCTGCAGTTTTGGCCTATGCTCTGAAAAAAAAAAGCCACACTCTTATCTAAAAATCTTGCAGCCAAGGATTACTGCACAATTTATATTTAATAAATTTAATTTATATCCATGTTCATGATTGCATTAGACAGAAAATTATATAGAGGAGTTTTGCATAGTTGCTTTTTCTTCGCAACATTAGCAGAAGTAAAATTTATTCAATTCCTAAAACTGGAGATAAGCATTATTTCATTGTGTTCCAATAATTACTTTGATCATATTTTTGATAGTAAAACGAACACTGCAAAGTTGACTTACTCTGTTAAGAAAGTTTTTCCAATGTTATAGAATTAGTTATGAAAAAGAATTATGTTATTACTAGAGACAAGTAATTTAATAGTTTGTGGTTCACAGATATTTTGGTAAGAAGTTGGGGGTTTTTTAATGGAAATATTCCTGAAAGCTGCATCAAAAATTTTCACAAATGATTCTTTGATCAGATGATTTTAACAAAATGAATTGTTTATTTTTTTGCTATTTATAATGTGATATTTTACCTCTGTAAAATGTTGTGGTTGTCCACTCAGGAAGAAGAAATATCATTGCATTTAAGTATCCAAACAACCTACAATAATAAAAATGTATAATGAAAACTCTTGTTTCCTAAGATTTTGAGATCTATACCATAGATCTATACTTTGCTTAAGTGCTTTTGAGAACTGAATTCCAGTCCAAATTGTAGAATGCAGGCTATGGAGTACTGCAAGTAAGTATGTGGAAAAATTGAAGACAATGAATACATTATTTCACTGATTAAACTGGTGAGGAACATCACTGTTGTTAGAAATGACTAGTTGTGTGAGTAGCAATGAGTGTGTTGCAAATGTAAGAATCAAATTAAGACTAGAATGGACAAGTATTTCATTCTCAGACTACAAAATTGATCTTCATACTATGTGACAGAGAACATTTAAATGTTTTATTATTTTCATTAAATAGCATCACAGAGAAACAAATAGCTTCACACAGAGTGAAGAAGAATATCTCAAACCACAGTTTAAGCACTACCGTTTCCTTCCTTATAAAAAAATAACCAAAAAATCTGTCTTTAGGGATCAGACCATGCAAGGTAAGCAACTATGTGGGAAGGAATCTTTTACACATGAAACAAAGGAAGGTGGATGGCAGACTATTCACTAAAAAGAATATAGGCAAAGGTCAGCCAGAATAATTTCTGTATTACTAATAGCATATCTTTCAAGATAGATGTCTGAAATTAATGATGTAGCCAACATTGACAACAAGGAGCTTCTATAAAGAGAACTATAAAGATTCTTCGCAACTGCCAGCTGGTTAAGTAAACATTTTCCCCTCTCCTTGATTTATATCCCTCTTCCAGAAAGAAAGAAAATGCAGAATATTACTTCTGTAACTCTCAAAATCTTCTGTTACTTCTGAAAATCCATAATCTTTACAGTGCATATTATGCACTTCAGATTACAAAACTTTTTTGAAAATTACTTTTTTTCGTACCACAAGTACTTCAAGCATTATATATTTTCTGTAATCTTGTGTTTTAGCTTACCCATGTTTTGTTCCACATTTTAGTTCTTATGAATTCACATACCAAAAGTCAAAATAGTTTTTAAAAATTATTTAATGCAATCTTGTTAATCAAATTGGGGCTTGCAGACAGAGAATACAGGCTACAACTATTGCAGAGAATATTTTGTCTTGGAATTCAATGAGTCATAAAATTATAGTCAACTCAACACGAACTCACAGAGCAATCACATGGCTAGCAAGGCTGATATGATCCCTGGATATACAAAAAGGAGTTTCAGAATAAAAACAGTGATGTGACCTTGCTTTCATGCACAGCTCTGTCTATGGTAATACTCAAACATTTTATCAGAGTCTTCTGTTCAAGCTTCAGAAAGTTTGTATGAATAAAAAAAGAATTGAAAAAGTCCTCAAATTATTCTGTTGGTGAAAATATAACCCTGCCATCTGAGATGGATTATTTTGTTGGACAAAAAGTAATTGCATTCTTTTAATAGATAAACATACATGCCTTGAAATGTTACTAACTTAATTTTAAACCACAAATTAGTTATGTAACTTGAAAGCTGAGAGTTCATGCTTATTTTAGAAAAGGAAAAGTGCACAATTTCATTAACAATAATTTATTTGGCGTCAATTTCAAAATGGAAATTCAAAAGGAAAATTTTCATCCTATTTTGCTGTGTTACTTCCAAAAAGTAAAAAACACTGTGGAAGCTCATAAAAAGTTATGTGATATATATGGAGAAGATACCTTAAAACTACTGTAGTTTCAGAATTGGTTTGCTAAATTTAAGTCAAGAAGATTTGATGAAAAAGATGCATCATTCTCAGGAAGGCAAATTGAAGTTGATAATGACAAAGTAAAGGCATGGATCAATTCCAATCAGTGTTTAATGACATGAGAGATGGCTGATAATTTAACATGTCAAAATCGAGCATTGAAAACTGGGTCCTGCACTTCTGTCACAATAAACCTATGCAGCATTACAAGCCTGGGGAAGAGTGGCTGGAAAGCTGCCAGGCAGCAAGGTGTTGGTGGACAGCCAACTGAACATGAGCCAGCAATGTGCCCAGGTGGCCAAGAAGGCCAACAGCATCCTGGCTTCTATCAGAAATAGCATGACCAACAGGAGGAGGGAAGTGATTGGCCCACTGTACTTGGCACTGGTGAGGCCGCACATGAAATACTGTGTTCACTTTAGGGCCCCTCACTAAAAGAAGGACATTGAGGCACTGGAGCATGTCCAGAGAAGAGCAGCAAAGCTGGTGAAAGGTCTGGAGAACAAGTTTTATGAGGAACAACTGAAGGAGTTGGGATTGTTTAGTCTGGAGAAAAGGAGACTGAGGGGAGATCTTATGACTTTCCACAACTACCTGAAAGGAGGTTGTAGAGAGGTGGATGTTGGTCTCTTCTTCCATGTGGCTAGTGACAGGACGAGAGTAAATGGCTTCAAGTTGTGCCAGGGGAGGTATAGATTGGATATTAGAAAAAAATTATTTACTGAAAGAGTAATCAGGCACTGCAACAGGCTGCCCAGGGAGGTAGTGGAGTCACCATCCCTGGAGGTGTTCAGTAAGTGCGTGGATATGGTATTCCAGGACATGATTTAATGGACATGGTGGTGTAAGGTTGATGGTTGGACTGATGATCTTAAAAGTCTCTTCCAGCCTTAATGATTCTATGATTCTGTGATTTTATTTAAGGCAACTTGGATACCTTAGGAAGCTCAATATTTGGGTACCACAGGAGCTCAAAGAAACTCATCTCACTAAGCGCTTTGACATCTGAAGTTGTCTCTTTAAACATGACGAAAACAATCCGTTTTTGAAATATATGATAACAGGCAATGAAAAATTGATCATCTGCACAAATGATGAATAAAAAAGATTATGGAGCAAGCGTCATCAACTTCATAGCCTTTTATGAGGATATAACG
>NW_010184638.1:86644-111918 GCF_000695765.1 Mesitornis unicolor | reverse complement strand
TCCAACTCCTGATATTCTGTGATTCTGTAACCCTTTTTTCCAGAAGGTCAATGCTCTTCCTGCTTTGAATTCACAGCAAAGGAGAGAGAGGCATTTGGGCTTTGTGGGCACCTGTGACTTTGTGGAGGGTGAAACAGCCCTAAATACTGGCAAAGAAACCCAGTCACTGCATCAAAGGGGCTCAGAAAGGTAGAAAAATCATCAGAAGATGAAGAACAAAGACGAGCAAAGCAAAAAACAAGAGTATCCTGTAGGCCATCACACAGTGGAGATAAGGAAAAATAAGGCTCTGGAGTCAGTTTGGGGGAATAAAAATAAGCAACAGGAGAGAAGAACCAGGCGAGCAGGGGGTGCCCAGCGCCAGAGCTGACTCCTGCAGGAGACCCAGGTCTGCGTGGCTGGAATAACAAGCTCCTCTGTTCATGATGTCTGTCTGGTTAACGCCACTCTGAAAAATCTGTCTCAAGTGAGGCAATCAAGTTGTCTCTCAAGCAGAGACGGAAGGAAACTCTTTTCTCCTTAGGGAAAATAACATGTAGCTCTCGAATATATATAAAGTTTGAAAAATAGTGTTTTGGAGGGATTGGATTCTTCTGCTGTTATTTCCTCTTGCCTGAAGCACATCTTTTTCAGGCTCTTGGGAACACAGCCACATGAATTTCCATGTAAACCAAGGTCTTCTTCATATCCCTTTCCTAAAATAGGTCCTGTATGGAGGGCAGTGCAGCAGCATGCCCTGGTACCCTGCATCTTCTGCCCAAAACAGGAAGCAGGACAGGGTTCACCCTCCAGTGCTTGGTCTCCTCGCACTGCCCTGAGCTGCAAGGCTGAGCCAGCTGTAGCGTGGAAACTCTTTGCTGCCCAAAAATAGATGGAGGCCATGTGTGCCTCAGCCTTCACACAGCAGTGATGGACCATGGCCAAAGGCAGCTGGACCTGCAGCTGGACAGCGTGATACCCTCCCCATGACCTGCTGAGCCACAGCCCCTCCAGGCTTCTCAATGATAATGCTCCACCATTCTCCTCCATGGCTCTACATTTGTCTGGGGCCTTTTGAGCTCTAAATATGGAGTTGTAAACACAAAGTCTTATGTTAAAAATGTCCAGATCACATCAAATTAACTTTTCAGCTAGGCCAACATCTTGCCTCTGATGGTAACCAGGTGCAGGTGATCAAAAAGTACACAAGAATAAAGTCACCATATTCCTTATATTATTCTTGTGATTTGTGGCTCGAGGGCTTTCTAAGCTATATTTGGTGTCATGCTCATTTTTTCTTCTATAAACTCGTCATTTGGTTTTTATTCCATTTATAGACTTTTAACACCATGTGGTGAGGAGTTCCACAGCTTCACCTACTGGGAGAAAAAATATCTTCTTCTGCACATTAGTATTTTTGAGTAAATTATACTCAGTGGTCAAATATGTTAACAGGGTTCAAACAAGTTCCTCTGCCTACAGGACCAAGGAAGTCTTTGATGTATCTGTGCTAAAGCCAAAGAATGAAAAGACGCCATGTGGTGTTCGATAAAGCCGCAGGTAAAAGTCTCAGCCAACAAAAAAGGATAGCTCTTTTCTGATCGTTTGATATTATTTAGATTTTTCAGCTGTCATGAGCATGTAAGACCAAGGGCAGTAGCACTTTTCCAGATCTGCACAAGTCTGTTCAGAGTCCTGCAAGGTTCAGCTCCAGCCAAAGGCATCCTGTGAAGATGTATTTGCAACATCATAGAACATCATGCACCCTCCAAGGGGACAACATCCCTGCAGCAGGATGAGGGCTTGAGGGATCAGATGGAGCTGAAAACTGTAGAAAAAGCGTCTGAACAACTGAGGAAAAAGAATGAAACATCAGGTTTGCAGTCTATAGCCAAAGGGCTCGGGGAGCAGTGGAGAACAGCCTGTTATACATTGCCCTCTAATGGCAAAGAGCACGTAGTGCAGAGAGCAGTAAAAGACCATCTGCAAACAGTTTGCTTTAACTCAAGTGCAGAGTCAAGGTAAGCAATAATTAGCCCTGCTTTGGGAAGAAGTATTAATGCTGTGGGACTAAACCTGTCCATTCAGACAGGGTCATTCGCAGGAGGTGCTGCGCACAGGTCTTACTGGTGTGCCTCCATCAGTGAGCCTGGACAGGTCCTGGGGACGGCAGCTCTCCGGATTTCATCCCGTGTTCCGGACTCAGTTTTCCTGGCAAGACTGTCTTGATGTTTTACAGTGATATTTTAATGTGTCCTCTAAGAGCTGGGCTGAAACTCACCTCGCAGTAGAAAAGCCCATGGAAGGGAACAAATTTTAGCTACTATGAATATGTTATCTATGGGTTTAGATTTGAAAACTTTCGAATCTCTGTCATAAGACCCCACTAAAAGTGACACCAGTACACACAAGAGGTGCTCAAGATGGAACAAGAAGTTTCCTGCTTGTGAGCATCAACATTTTTGTCCTGCTGATACAACATGAACATATTTGACTTGAAACCAAGCCCTGTTCTCCTTACTTGTGTCAATGAAGACAGCATCCACATAGATTTTGGTACAGAAGGAGCCCAAGATAAATCCACAGGCTGGTCCAAATACCAGCATCGTAAACAGGATCCCTACAAGGAAAGAGAAAAGAGAAAATTAGCACCAGGCTCAGGTTATGCATTGCAAGTTGTTCTGCTTGTCTCCTGCAAGATGTTATTGCCCTACTGAGGCCAGATAGATAGGGATGTCTCAACACAGATGTCTCTGTGTTGAATGTTTCAGGCAAAAGAGCACCCTGAATACTTTTTGTTTTTCTGTATCTCTGTAATGCCTGGCAAAGAGCTATCATGAGTAAATTACTTATTTGCTTCAATACAATATTTAGAAGCATTTATTCTCACTCCCATTTTGGCCCTGAAACAGGAATGCTACAGGCACGCTGCCAACTCTCAATTATCCAGGGCAGAAAGGCAGGGGGACACAAGGATAATCCAGAAAAAGAAGCAGAAAAGATAACAAGAAAACATTTGTAAATTAGACAATAGAAATGTATTTGGTACCTTCACATTTAGCACAGAAAACCAACAAGAAGTCCCTAAGGATCCCTGTAAATGGCTTTCCAAAGGAAGCATGGGCAGATCTGAGCAGCGTGGAGCGGGGCTGGTGGACCCATGCGGACACTGAGGGAGGTGGCTCTTTGGGACCCTCAGCCAGGGATGTCTCAGACTGTACCAGCACCAGTCAAGACCAAGGTGTTGCTGCACTTCAGAAATGTCCCATGAGGGAGCTTATTTGCATCTGGGTGCTTTGCTTACCCTCCTTTGGCAGCGGGGTACATCCCACACCTCTCTCCAAATCTCTCTGGGGGTGCTGCCTGGCATCTCAGTGCATTCATAATGCACTTCACAGCAGCTATCTCAGCCCTCAAGGTCCTTAACTGGAAACTTTTAATTCCCAAGTTCTCTCTCTGTGCATTTCTCAGGAGTTGGAGAAATGATCAGAGCTGCAAAGTATTCCCAGGAGACCACCACCTATGTAAGGCAAACCACACCTGCCAATGACAGCTTAGCCAAGCAGAATAAGCTGGTATGGTCCAAAATAACTTCACCTTGATTTTTAAAATACAGAGCGCAAAATAATTCCTCCAGGTCTGTGGCACTGTTACTTGGCTGGGTTAATAACCAAGTACAAAGTAACAGCGTCTAAAGCCAGCCACTCAGACAGGAACCCAGCACTTTAATGCCTTCACGGCTATCACCTATAGAAGTAAGAGGGAGAAAAAAAAGTAGTGGGAAGAAAACAAGTGTCAAGTTGTAAGAGCTGCAATAACGAGTCACTGCTGTCCAGACAGTGGCAAAAGCCGTCATCCCTTGTCCGATTTCAAATAAACTTGAAGCTGCAGTAAAGGCACCGTGTCGCAGCCCATGCTGCCAGCTTAAATTAGTCCCCAGGGTCTCTGCCCGTGATGTCCATGCCAGTAGCATAGCAAACCATCCCCCCTCCTACAGTCACCTTGACTCTGGGCATTGGGTTTGAGCTCCAGGATCCAGCAGTGAGTTGGGGAATTTGTGCTCCTCAATCAGAGCTGCTTAGGAAGCCCGTGCCTTGCTCCCCTGGGGACCTATAAAGCCTCATGTGGGAGATCCCAGGCCCTGGTTACTTGCTCAAGCACTTTGTGGGATGTAAGAAGAGGGAAGAGACAGGTTGGGAAAGCAAGGAAAAGGGATTTCTTTTCCCAGCACACCCAGTACCATCTCCCTCCTTCCCAGCCCCTAGGCCTGCCCCACTTGGGGCTATAGCAATTGCAGTGGCATTTTATAAAATATCTACATCGCATATTTTTTTTGGTCACTAGATGGCATTAGTGTTTGTCATTTATCCCACAAGTGCCATGTGGAACAGGCTGGGTGATGCTGCAGCCAGCCCCAGCTCCCGAAACACGATCGCAACCGTGTTACTGGGGGTCCCAGAGCCCCTGGGAGGGTCGCACTGACGGCAGGGTGCTGTCTTCACCCTCGTATCTGCCACGTATGCAATCAGGCTCTGCTCTTTGGCTGTTTGCATGCATGCAGGAAATCACATTTTAGAACAAGCTGTTCTAAAAATGTTTTTAATCAAAGAGTTTAACCAGACAGCATCTAGCAGAGGAAGGGCCATGGCTATTATTCTGATCAACAAGCCAGCAAAGACCAGGTTAATCTTTGATGACTGGACATTCATTATTAATTTCTATGTAATTATGGTCAGGCATGTAAGGACACATTGGGCCTCATCTCAGTTGGAGCAGTGCCTAGGGCAGTGACAAACAGAGCCCACATTTTGGATGAGGAGCCCTTGGATTTCAGCAGCACCCTGGACATTGCTCTGCTCTTTCTTCTCTGTCCTAGGAAGAGTAAGGGGAAGGGAAAGCCAGGCAGATCTGAGCACTTCCTCTTTCCCAGTCCCAGATCCTCAGTCCATACCCTGGTACTCAGCACCCAGAGAAACCTGCTCCTCCAAAGCTGCCTGAGGGTTCACATCTACAGTGATGACCCTGCCAAGGATTTATTTTATTTTTTTATTTTAAAAAAACTAATAATTGCTGGTTGATGATTTCCTGTGAGTGTTTAACAGCTCTGGAGAACTGAGAACACACCAAAATTGTCATTTGGCACTGATGCATGGGGCTTAATGGGCAGTTCTAAAACTCTGGGCAACACCTGTGGATGTACCACTGCTGGGTTGGAGAGGGACAGAACTTGGTCCTGTGATGATTGCCAAACCACAGGTAGGGTTATCACACCACAGGAATATAGGCAGTATAACAAAACCAAAATGTTTCATGGAACAAAGGGTCAGACAAAGAGCATGGAAAAAGATCATCCTTCACAAAAAACATCCAGGGAATATTTTCCTATTTCTCCAAAGCAGAAGAAACCGGGGATATTTTGCTAGCAATCCACCAGCAGCAGGGAGATGCTAGCAGAGGCGGTTAGCCCAAACAAAAAGCAAACATCAAGAAAGGTACATGCAGGTACATGCATTGGCACCTGCAACAGGTGAATGCTGCCCTTCCTCACATTATTTGTGTTGCATGGCAAACTACTGCTTCAGAAACAAGACGTGGCCTCAGTTATTAAAATACCACATTTTGTATCCTAGTGGCTGCAAGCTGGAATGCACTGCTTGATCTGCAATGTCCTCACTAGAGGGCAATGTGGGATTGAGCATCCACTCAACAGGGAAGCAGGTATCTAAGATCTTACAATAAGATACTGAATTATTATTCACCTCTAGGCTATCTTAAAAAACCCTCGTGTTAATTGGATTTTTACTTTTTCCATAGTTTTTCCTAAAATAAAGAAAACAACTGGCTCACCCCATGCCCTTTTTGTTATCTTTTTTTTGAGACTCCAGCACAATCCTGCTGTTGCAGTAATAGCATTTCACACTTCTATCTCACAAATCAAGCGGGTTTTGGAAAAACCCAAGGCATGGACTGTCACAATGGATAATCTAGGGCATGTACAGAGCCAGACCATGCTCAAGGATCAATGGGGCACACCACTGGGCACAAGAATAAGGCAATTTAGGCGCTCGGGATACTGCCTGTGGTTAAACATTTAGCTGGTATTGAGGGCTCGAAGGGAAATTACTCAAGTTAGAATTAGTTTAAGACATCCTTCCTGTTTTGAGAAATTCTGCATGATTGCTAATCACCCCATTATTAGGAAAACACTTTCCATATCATCCACCCAGTCATGCAACCACGAAGCTGCTGCTCAGTAGAGAAGGAGGTTTAGCAAAACCCTTTTTCCCAGTTCTGGGGTTGCTGCTAAGGTTAAAGATCTGTTAAACTTGCAGATGGCTTTAATGCTACCTGCTAGGTCTTTTCCCATGTCTCCCTCTAACTTTTAGATCAGCCTGATTTGATAGAGCCACAGAGCACTAATTTCAGGAGCAAACAGGTCAAAGGTCTAATGCTGGCTCCATCAGTCTCTTGTGAAACTCCCATTGATGGCAACATAACTGGCAATCAATATAGAATACTGCAGCCTCTTCCCTTTTGCTCTCAGCTTAAAATTTATTTCTATTGCTCAGACCAACACATTCAGTAACAAATATCCTCCTCATGAGGAAGAAGGGGAAACACCCAATACTGTCCTGGAGACCACCGCTTCCTGCCCTGCAAGGCTGGGTGACACTCCTCAAAGGGGGCTGTGCTTGGTCCTGCCTCCGATGTTTGGAGGAGGAGTGGGGCTTTTCTTTTTCAGTGGCAATTCTTAGAAATAAGTCAAAAGCTGCAAATGAAAAAGCAAACTGACCTTGGTTTGGGACAATTCAAACATTTTGTTTAATAACTCACCTCATTTCAGTTGGGCCCTTTTAAAACACAATTAAATTTTGTTTTGAAAACAGCTGATCATTTTCAGCTTCCCAGCTCTATCCCCTTCACTGCTCTTCTTGTCCCGTAAAGGCAGGAAAAAAAAGCCCAAGCAGCAAGCAGCAAGCCAGGCTGGACTGAGAAATCAGAAATATTTTCCTCCCCGTCTTTTCAAATGGAACAATTTGCCAAATCCTGCTTTGTCCTGTCAAGTAACAGACATTTTCCAGGGGCTGAGGGAAGGACTGGGACAGAGGGGAGTATTAGATCTGACATTTTGTGATGGGATTTTATTACTAGTGAGGCCCAGGACTGATAATGCAGTTTTCCATTAGAGCAAAGGGAAGGTGCAGCAGCAGGTACCGCTACATCTGCAGAGAGGCAGTGGCACAGAGATGCTCAGTCAGTCATGCAAAGTGCACAAGAAACAAATTGCAAAGACAGGGATAAAAGCTGTCAATATTTCAGTAATAAAGAGCTGTCCCTTGGTGACCCAAGTTGCTTTCCAGCAGCAACAGGATCCTGAAACACAAGCAAACTCTTGTTTTTTGCAACGTGAAGCGAGCAAAGCATCAACTCGATCTCCGTAACGAATTAACCGGGGACAGTAACTCCGAGCAGAAACCCTCCCGGCTGGAAATAAGGCGTCGTGGGAGATGCAGCAAGGCTCGCCAGCCTCACCAAGGAGCAGTGAGGAGGCATCTCAGGTACAGGTCACTGAGGAATAAGAGCAGGTTCAGTGCACAGTCACAGGGTGAGGAAATGAAACAACAAAAATCACGGGCAGCTAAGGAGCATCAAATCACTTCGCTTCACAAGGAAATGTATTTTGGAGAGCTGTGATCAACTGCCAGGTGAAGGTGAGCTGGGTAGGAGGGACAGGAGGAGGAGAAGCAGCATCTCCCACTGCGGGACAGCACACAGGGCTATCGGAGCAGGAGCCATTCCTCTTACTGAAGCCACACACTTTTCCCCATCACGTCTCTATTTCTCCTTTCCAATCCCCCTCCGATACAGCATCTCTTATGCCTGTCCTCTTTCACCTACAGGCCTCATTTCTCTACATGAAACCCTGAAGCAAAATGGTCGGGAGTTTGGGTTTTGTTTTGCTTTATGTGGGTTTTGTTTTGCTTTATGAAGGGACTAATGCACTTTGTAAGGGCTTTGTAGTGGATAGAGGTAGGAACGTCAGAAGCACCCTATAATGTGCAGAAATGAGGAAATGCCACGTTAAGCTGTCATCTTGTCCTATCGCACATTCCTCCCAAGTCCTGATATGACGCACTACCAGCATCTGCCATTTATTTTGGCCAGTAATAGACTATGCAATGATGTATAACACCAGAACACATATTTCTGACACCACCCCCTGGTCTTGCAGAGGATCCTGTTTTATTTAGGCAAGGAGGTGTCACTGATACCTGCTGGGCTCTTGGGCCCCTTGAGCTAGGCTACTTCTGCCTTGGCACTTCCATGAGATGAAGGATGTAGGAAGTTGTGCACTAAGGTCCTAAGGAGCATCCCACTTTCAGCAAAGCATATGGCCAAAGCAATGACTCTTCCTCCTTGCACCACCCCAAGGGACAGTTTTGGTTGGTAAAAAGCGGATCAGTTTGGAAGATGTGGGAAAATCCCTCCACGGCAGAGCTACTGAGGAACTACATCCCCTTGGAGGAATGGATTGGGGAGTGAAATGTGATCTCTGTCAAGGATGACAGCGCCAAGTGGTCCAGTGACTGACAAAAAATGCACATTTGGGGTACACAGAGAGGGCAGAGCATACACACACATACACACACACTGCCATGGCGCTGGGGATGCTGCTGCAGACAAGGGACAGCATCCCGCCGGGGATGTCATCCCAGCCCCCTGCCTGCTGCTGGAGCGAGCTCTTTCTAAAAGCACAAAGGGACCTGGCTTTGCAGAGCACGAGATAATCTCAAAACCCTGCTTGTCCCACATTTCCCGCTGTGTGGAGGATGGAGCAGGCCAGCGCGAGGGGATTACTGGAATACTGTAATTCGTGTGCTCTGCGATCTGCCCTTAAAGAGACACCACCCCAGCACAGCCCGCGGGAATCAAAGGCACAGCAGGACAAGCTGGAAATGCCATATTCTGCACGCAAGGAACTGGTTCTCAAGAGTTTGGGATAAAGGCTTCTGCATTCACATCCAGTGGGCAGAGCCCATCGCGTCACTGGGTTTTCTCTGATTTCTATCAGTTGATGTAACCTCGAAAATGCACAGTAAGGGTAGGGGGAAGCTGTTTCCTAGCCAGATGGCTTCTTCCCGCAGCAAAACTGGTGCTGCCCATCCTCCCTGGCAGACAGTGTGCCCACGAGCCGCCCCGTTCCCAGGCGGCCACAGGGATGCCTGCATTCCTGCAGAGCCCAGCAACAACACTCAGCCCCCAGTCTCTCCTTTCCCAGCTTTCCTGGAGACAGTTATCCTCATTTAACATGGAGAGATGTAATTTTTCCTGCCATTCGACTCCTTGTCTACACAACCAGCTGCCCATCACCACCTCCTGCTCCCTGATTGCTCCTGCTTATTTGCACCGCTGCGGTCAACTGTAGGAAACTCGAATCGGTGGCGTTGGACCGACAGCGTGTTTTGATTTGTTCTGCTTCTTTGCTGCAACCACTGGAGCGAAGGGAATGTTCAAACAATCCTGACAGATGTTTCGAAGTGCCTGCAGCTGTCGATTAATGAGAAGCAACTTTGGGATAATTCCCTTTAATGTTTAGTCTTTGTTCTGATGGGGATCAAAGTGGTTGCGGCCCTGTATTAGTATGAGGTGGGGAGCAGGGAAGAGGTCGGGTGTTTTTGCCATCTGTATAGTAGCAAACATATTATTTTTTTAGTTTGACCTCGAGCCTTCAGGAGCTCCAAAACAGTAGACCCCTCAGATCGGGACATCTATTTAGGGCTACTTAAGTGATGCCAGAGATTGGGAGGGGTGTCCTGGCACTCCTGAGCTTAGTGAGAGACTGAATTCCCTGCTCAGCCTGAGGACCATTTGCTGCATCTCATCATTTTTCTAACTCTTAACAAAGGCTAGTCCCTCCTTGGAAAGCGTTGCAAGATGCATGAATATTATGCAGTGTGCTTTAGTTACCAGGGACAAAATGTGTTAGAACAAACATCTCAATTTTGGTTCTGAGCTCTTCTCATTGATTCCACTGTAACACCTCACTGCCTGCATTTGTGCATGCAATAAAACACCTGAAAAAAAAAGAACCGACAGCGCTGTCCTGAGATGTCCTATTTCTCACTGTTGCACCTGCAGCTGCTTTTGGCCAGTGAAACAGCTCCAGCGAGCCTGCAAAGTGAAAGTGCTGGACTGAACCTGCAGAGACAGCTCATGGTGGTGGCCTTCCTCCTGCCTGCAGGAAAAGGCTCCTTAACTTCTTCATAGCACAATTATTTGCTGTGCCATTTCAGACATTAATCCCTAAAGACTTTGCTAGGACTTGAAGGGACATTACATGGAGGTTTCTCCCAAAACTACCAGTGTCCCTTTAAATTCCATCAGAATTCAGGGTTTCTCCAAGGAGATGTCTGCTGACTTTGAGATGAAATCTGATCCCTATAAGCAGGTATTTTGCCTGGTGAACTCTCCTGCATTTTCAATTATTACCAAGCCTTAAGTTTGTTTTATCAGCAAATCCCTGTCCCCAGCACTATCAAGGCTACATTTGAAAGGATCAATGTTATGCCAACAACTGAGGGTCCCAGGGGATCCCGATGCACACACATAATGTTTGCAGAGCAGCACAAAAAGCGATGGGACTTCTGCATTAGAAGCACAAGCTCAGTGTCCAGCCTCAGATCTTCCATAATCACTAGGTACACTTCTGACAGCTCAAAAACACACCCAGGAGCTGGCTTTGCCCTCATTCTGATAAGCACAGAAATAAAGAAAACCCAATAAAAACAAAACAAGCAAACAAACAAAACCCCCCACCAAACAAAAACCCCAACTCACCCAAAAATCAAACAAAACCTCGTCCCAAGGCCCTGTTTGTATTGGCCTTTGGGTCACAGCTTTCCCCAGCTGCTGAAATGGGATCACCAACGAGATTGCAGGGAAACAAATCACACAATGATGAAAACTCCACAACCCTCAAAATTGCATTTAAAAAGAAAGAATTAAAGTAGCAAATCCGTGAGCTCTGCAAGGTGATCTACAGGGATGCTCCCACTACAGAAGTCTTGGGTTTACTTTGGTCCCCACCAGCTGGCACTGGGAGCATATTCCCCATTCCTGACCAGCTTCCCTCCTTAGCATCCAAGCATCATTCCAGGAAACGGAGGGACTGCTTTTCTCTGCATTTCTCTCCTTGCTCATGGGAAGCTGGAGAAGAAATTTGCTTATGCTAATCAGCCCCTGGCACCAGCCACACGAGACACTAATCCACTAGCAATCTCCATCAGTCTCTGCATATTTAACTAAAGCGGCGAACACTCGTGGAGGATTATGAACGCAGCGGTATTGTTGTAGCAGTGTTTTCCTACTCAAGTCGCAATCACTCTGACGCCCTGTCTCCTAATATTTACATACGCTCTACACATAAACAACCTGCAGAATCACATCAGTCCATGAAAGCACCCTGGTCTGACACTGCCTACAAAAACACACGTACCATGTTGTGATTTAATAGATCTCCTGCACCAGACAATGCTGTCTCTGTTATCCTGTGCCAAAATGCTTATGTTCATAGTGGTTATTTATACAAAGCAGCATCCTTGAAGGTATACATATTGATTAGTGCTTATAAGAGATACACCTCTTCTTCCAAAGGATTTAGTTTGGACACACATTGCAAAAGATTAGAGACTGAGGACCAGGCGGAGCAAACTTTTTGGAAAAGAGCTCAATAGTCCAGTTTTCCATCACCTTCTGCAAAAAGCAAACAATCAAAGAGATCCTCAAACCCATGCCCTGTCCAGTCAGCTGTATCACAAAAAGCTGATGCTGAGCACCTCTTTAGCATCCGTGAAACGTAAAGACAAGTCATTTGCTCCACCCACCCTGCTGGCTCACATTCTTGTCCCTGAAATTTGCTTGTTATCACATCAGAAGAAGCCAACTCAGTTTAGGAAGGTACCTAACTACAGCGTGCACCAGCCCACGAGACGCCGATCCCACACCTTCGACATACGGTGCAGATACGCCAGCCGTAGCTGTGGGCTTCAACTAGCGATTTCCACCTTTCAAGCAAATTTTCTCTGTGCTAATTACCTTGGGAAGCAGCCACCAAAGAAATCTGAAAGGGGGGAAAAAAACTATGCTGAAATGCCAAGTAGACTTTTTTACAGGGTTTAAGTCACATGCCTTTGAGCTGTCTTCATCTCCTCCCAGCCGTTAAACACAAACACCTGTTTAACCAAATCTGTGGTGCTGCTTTAACTGAACAGAGCCAGATTTCCTCGTGTTATTTCCCAGGAATTGTGCCAACAGTAGGTTTAGTATTGAAATGCACTTGCACGGCACTTTTCTGTCTCTACAGGATGGTAACTCTCCTCTGAGCTTGCTGACCAACTTATTTAACACTGAGTAGTTTCAATCTTACATAGGAATATGGGGATACATTAGACAACTGCACAAAATCCTTCCCAACCCTCTCTCCTCTGCTTGGGGAAGCTGTCTGACACATCTACAAGCACAACCTGCGTTTGTTAAATGGGGACACAAGCCCTTTCTAAGGATCTTGTACAATTTTATCTCCATCACTTGATTTCCATAACAGCCAGCATCTCTGATATCTCCTTGCAGACTAGAATACACCACGAAAATAAAACACCCAGTAGATCATATGACTGAGAGTACAATGAGCTGTTCACATATACAGGCCAAGTCTCAGAGCCTGAAAAATGTGAATTTTGGCATCTGTCAGTTTGGAGGTTGGTGCAACACTCTCTGCCTTTTTTATTGATTTAATTTTTAAGCTGCGCACTGAGTTCAGCACAGACGCAACATGTTCATTTGAGGATAAGGTTGCCAAGACTCCCTCTCTCTCTCTTTAACCTCAGTTTTGGGGGTATCCCTTCCCATCCCACACACCTTACGTGAGAAAACAGCACGTTCTGTTTCTAACTGACATTTTATGTCAATACAGACAGCTTGCTGCTTTTCTAAGCAATGATGCAGTCTGGAAGAAAAGTTCAGCTGCTTCTTCCCATTGGACCTCCTCCACACCTGCCTCATCGTTTGAAAAGCTCTTCTGTGCAAAACTTTCCATCCCTCCTTCCCATCTCTCACCTGACAGCAGCAGAGGGCCACTGCTGCATCTCCAGTCCTTTTAATGCCTCTTAGTGTTTGCCATTTCCTCCTTGTCCCAACAACACCTGGGATTTCAAGGCCTCCCCACCGAGCATCAGCCAGAGAAGCTGTTTTCCAAGATCTATCTTGTCCAGTGCCGCATACCCTGACAGCCTGCAGCTCCCCAAATCCTCCTCTCTCCCCAGCTGGTCAAGCTGTTGCACACACATACATGTGTAGTTATCCATCCCAAACGTGGTACCTGTCACAAAGTCCAACTCGCCAAAATATAAGTTCATCTTTCCACTGTTCAGATATTTGTGTGCCAAGGAAAACCTCCCCCTGCTCCAGGGCTGCCAGCTCAGCCGATGGCTCCCTGGGATGTTAGATGGTTTAAAATTTTTTTTCTCCTTTATTTCATGCTTTTTTTCAAAAAGTCTGGGAGGAAAAACTCAGGTCAATTAAAGAGCAATGTAATACATGGTTTGCTCCCTTGCAAAGGGAAGCAGGAAAATAAAAAAGAGTAGTCAAAAAAGTAACAGTTTCTTTAAGAATGGCCTGGGCAACCCTTTGCCCTCCCAAAAGCCACAAGCAAAACTCTCATTTTTAGCAAGATTTAGCAGTTTCCAGATCTTTTATGATGTCTTTTCAAATCTCCCTTTGCCTGGCTGCTGCTCAGGTAGACACTGCCATACGGTGGAGGATGACTCATGGGCACAGAGTACTGAGTAAGGCCATCCTAAATTCCTGAAGCATGGAGAGGCCTGGGAATCACCAGTGATGTCAAGCAAGTTGCAGAGATTGTAGTGCAGATAACATTTATCTCTACCAGCCAGTTAGGAAAGTGCTGCGCTTTCCTCAGCTGAACAGATTTAATCTAGTCTAGCAATGGCTGAGCAGTCAGGAAGGAAAGGAAATTAAAAACAAAACAACTGTTGTTCAGCTTCCTCACATTGCAAACACCATCAGAAAAAGGTATTTGCTCTCGACAATAGTCATTCTTTGCACTGACCCAAATCTTGCTGAAGTTTATGGGATCTCTTCCACTGACCTTAACTGGCCTGCTCAGTCCCTGGCCATGCACAGGTCACAGCTCCACCTGCTTCATTGGGACGGTGGCAAGAGCATCCTGAGGTCTCCCCATACCATCTGCAGGGATCACTGTGGGCAATGTGGGGTTGTGGCTCCAGATGTGCTTTGCTTCATAGCAATCTCACTTCTCAACAGGCGGTACGTAAACTTCTCGGCAATGAAATTGGGGAAGTCTTAATACACACTATTTATGGGTGGGACAGCACTATGTTCCCACAAAACATTTCGGAGCAGGCAGTGAGGGTGGCCCAGTCTGACAACCCCCTCCAATATCACCCCTACTCACCCCATGTGGTGAAGGCCGAGGGATGCCAGATGACAGTTTGTTTAGGGGGATGGGGAGGCTGACTGGATGCAGGATAATCCCCCAATCTAAGATTACTTCCAATAGAATTTCTAGCAGTTGGTTGCACTATAAACACGAATGCTGGAGGCTGGATCCAGAGGACTATGTTCCTGATAGAGTGCAATTCAGCATTTCATCCCTACTGCCCAGCCTTCCCTCCACTTCCCAAAATAACAGGACACATGGACACTTCCCTGAGGTTTCTTACGAGGTCAGAAGCCATGGGGAGCTGCCAGCCTCTTCAGTGTTGCTTTCATAAAAATATTTTCCTTTGTGCCAAGGAGGACCCTGTCCCTGAAGAGTCTTTCTCCCCAGGGGAGAGAACAGCTGCTGCTATCATTATGGGCTTGTCTCCCTTAATTAAGCATCCACAGCCACAGCTGAAAGATGGAAAAAAAGCCCTTTTCCAGCCCTCCAGGAGAGGCAAAGGATGGAGGCTCTAGAAGAGGACAGCCATTCTCTCCCACTGTAGGTCTAGACTTGTTGGGAAGTGAATGAAAAGCATCTGGACATCCCATTTAAAACCAAACACATCAGAACAGCCCAGTTAAAGGTGTTTAGTGGGAGGCAGACCTTGCCTGAGGGAACCAACCCCAGTGGGCCAAGTAGAAGAACATAGGAAGGTGCACGAGAGCCTCTTGTTACTGATACAGGGACCTCCAAAACTGTTCCTGTACTCCTCCTTCCCAGGTGCAAGGTCATTATCCTGGGAGTAATGGCTTAGTGATAAATGCCCGATTTTCACTTTGTTCAGAAGTGTCTACCTCTGGATTTGCTGCTTTTTGATGGGTTTCATGTTTTCAAGAGGGTTAAGGTGCAGGTTTGTTTGGGGTTTTATTTGTTGGTTGGCTTGTTTTAAAGAAAAAAAATAAATTTAATTTTTAAATTAATATAAGTCTCTTAATTCCCAAACCCTTGGCTCCAAAGCTGCTTTTCGCTGTAAGCATCCCTTCATCCTGGATAGACAAAAAGGGGTTGCACCCACCCAAGTAACTGCTACTGTTTCAGAGTAGTACACCTTAAAGTCACCCAGGTACTGTCAGTCACTGCCTCCTGTCTCCAGCATGGCCCTATTAATGAATTCGTGGGGACTGTCTCTTTTCTCTGACTTCATTACCCTGGAAGAAGTTAACCCCTTAAGACCACTTACCTAAGTGCTCAAAAAATGAAACCAGTTTCAGGCAACCAAACTATTCTGGCTGGACCCAAGCTGGATTAAGAGATTTATAGAGCTTGTTACCACCCATATGCTGAAAGTCCTGCCAGTCAAACTGGCATTTCCAAACCCAGTACTGCAAAGCAATCCAAATTAAGATATTCATACTTTTAAAATAATCCAGCTGAATGAACTGCTACAGGGAGGAATCCTACAGAGCACATGACAGGAGGCGGCTGGAAACAGCAATTTCTAAGCCAGCAAATAGAGCTGCCTGCTTCTCATATCATCATTTCATAAGGTTTATCTTTGTTGCAAAGTCCTGGTAAGTGAAATTGGTCAGAAAGTATTTGATGGACCAGCGTGCCACTGGAAAAATACTGCGGATGAAGTCAGGAGGGTTTATGAGACTATGGCTGCTTATCCTTATTTTCATTTTTGGGAAGGGGAAAAAAGGACAGGACGCTGAAAATTCTCCTTCTCAGAATTTCAAAAGGTAACACATTATTATTTTGGGGGTTGCAAAAACCATTGTCATCTTTACATGATAAATTTTCATATTGCATAATATTTAGCCATATTACCAAAAATGAAGATGTAATAAAATCACTCATCTCTCAGACATTTTGTTCTCAAAATATTCTGTTGTGGAAAATTTCAAAATTCGCTGGATTTTCCTCCATGCAAAGGAATGAAGACCCATTCCACGAAACCTCCCCACCTTGCAGGGAGCAGAGCCGCCGTCTCCCGCCCCGCTCCGGTGAGCGCCAAGCCCTGCAGGACCTCTCTTGGCTGGCCCACGCAAACTGCCACATGTTTCAGCTGGTGTGGCTTTGGATGATGATCCACTTTTATTATTTTTGGCAGAGTTTATAATATTCTTTTGGATAGTAATTACATTTTCCAAGGCAGGCTTTCTGCCAGAGCTCAAAATGATGACCAACAGGGTTTTTTTAACCACCTGCTATGATTTCAGCCTTGATTAGTTATTAATGTGCTGTTGAAACCCATTGCAAGAACCACCCTTTCTGGTTATGTTACCAGTTTGGTTTCAGGGAAAGGTAGACTTGAAAGGAGAGTAGGGAAATACCATAAGCAACAGAGACAGAGATTCGAAAGCTTTGAAACAGTAGAGATTTTGTACGATGATGCTGGCCTTTGTGAATACTCAGACTGTACCAGCCTTGTCCCCGCTGTTCCCACATCATCTGGGACTGAGCAGCTTTGATATGATATGAGCAAACCCAGTGCTAACAATAGCCAAAAATGGAAATAAAACTTCTTGTAAAAATAAATGGGATCTATTTAACCTGACAAATATCAGGCTCCCATTTTCTTCTCATGATCTGCCTGGCTCTGGGGAATGAGACAGGCCTGAAAGTGCTGGGTTTCTGCAGATGTATGGGTGCCTTCTGACCACCTCCTCCCTAACAAACACTGCCTTCATGGACTCGTATCTGATAGAGAGTAGGGGTTTAAACGAATTCTCATGACTGGTATGAATTTGTGGTCATAGAGAGCAGCAATAGATCTGTGCTAGCTCCAAAGGTGACCACAAACCTTGTTTGTGTTTGTAGGTATTGTAGATGCTTATTATGTGGTATGACAGAGATCTCAAAGCACAGTCAGAAGTTCATCTGTGGGTTGGTAGGATGTAGCAAGCTCATCTTGGCAGGAGAACAAGTCTTTCAGTTCAAAGAAAACCTCTCATTTTCTCCATCCTCTAATTTCCATCCTCTGATTTCTAGCCTCTAATTTTTACCATCTCCTAGTTCCCAAAAAAAGAAATTATGTTCTAGACACAGGAGGGACAAGCCTTGCATGAGGAAGACTCACGCTCTCTCTTGCTGAAGTAAGAGGCTCCTGTCACTGTGTAGCACACACACCAAATATTTTCTTCACTAAACCAGAGAAGACAGAGGACTGAGGCACCAAGAGGCTAAGGGATGTGACGAAGGATATTCCCAGCATTTTAGAGAACCAGGATCCTAATCCTACATCTCCTTTCTCCAGTGCTGCTGTCAAGAAATGCCCAGATTTCACATTAGATCTTTTACAGTCTGCACTGATGGTTCCCTTTTCATAGTTTATGCAGACACATATTGAACTGCACATCCTTCTTCTTTTAATGATCATCAAGTCTTAATTTTACCTTCAGTCATCAACCACACTCTTTTCAAGTGAAGGGTTTGGCACACATCACAGCCACAAAGGACCCGGATGCCTGGCATCTTCACAGAGAAGCAGTCCCCAAGTGAGTAATCACAATTACACTCAACATGAATCTCCACTTTCTGCAGGTGCCAAACTTCAAAGGAAATATGACTGACAACATTCTTGACATCCTGTACAGGAGCTAAAATGCAGTAAAAACCACATATCCCAATTTAGGACCACTCGAATGGCAGATTTCTTTGTAGACTTGCACAAATTTCAAGCAGGCTGTATCAAGCTTCCTGACACCTCTTGCTTTCCTTCAAAGCCACCAGGATTTCTCCAGTCAGGCTTTCCACAGCATCCTCCCAACCTCTCAGGCTGTGGGCTGCTAGTGCTGGCTTGTAGCTTCCCCTCTGAGTAGACCTCAATAAAGTTACCCACAGGATCTTGATAACAATTAATGTGATATTCTGCCATATGTCACCAAATCCACATCCTGCAGGGGATACAATAGGTGAAAATCACAAACTTAGTTTTGTGGTAAAGCACCACCACTGAAATGGCCGTCTCAGGGGAACACTCTGCCTTCGCTCTCACTCTGTTCTTTTATCATCTCCCAGGTTTTTATTATTAAAGCTAGCAATATGTTTAAAAGGATCCAGAGCGGATACACAGACAGTGCTTGGTATTTATTGTGATCATTTCTGCTTTGCAAAGCAGGCGTACGTCTGCCAGAAAGCGCCGTGCTTCACCTCTGCCAGTGTAACCTGAACCGCGGGGAGGAGAAGGGGACTTGGTTTTTTATATTATCCTGTTTGCTTCCTTTTCTTAATGAAGCTGCAACTCTAAAAGCTTTTTAGGTTAATTGTCCCCATCACTTTTTTTCCTTTACATGGTCAAATTCATGATTTAATCAGGTTAGCACTCCATGGAGGTAAACATCTACCATCTATACAGCACACACCGTGTCACCAGGAAAAGTAAAGCCCACAGCTCTCGGCTTCAAAAGCTTAAGTTTCTCTCTGTGAAGTTTGGCAAAGCAGTTCAGTAAAAATAAAAGATTTTCCTATCCCAGTGGAAATACTCCCTTTTAGTTCAACGTTGAGACAAATCATCAGACCTTGTGAATTTTTTGTTCTTGCCAAAAGAAACATTTCTGAAATGCTTCACTGAAATTATTGAAACGTTATGAATTGACAGAGGGGAAAACAGCTACCTAGAGCTTGTTTAATCTCATTATCACACTATATTAAAAAATCTTTTGCTCTCATCCAAATGACGTAATGTTGACTACCTCCTGTTGAATATTTGGATAAACTTGATACAATCCTGCAAAACACCTCAATCTGAATGAGTCAACCTTATAGAAAATCCCCAGAGCGAGAAGCATCTATCAGACACAACCCAGCAGTCGCCCTGGAAGGTTTACTGTGCAAACCTGATGTGTCTTGTTTCCCAGCTGAAAGGTGCAGGGATGACCAAGGGGGTTTCTGATCCAAAAGTGACCTTTATGAAAATCCTCAAATGTGGAGGCTGCAGCAGAAAGTTTTAATTATTTCATTGTTGGATTTTGGCAAGATTATGCACAAGACCATAGCAGGGCACGTGTCTAAAGAAAATTACCTGGGCGCTGAAATCATAGGCTGTATTCATCTCCACTGCACTAATTGAAGCCTTCAGGCACGATTTTATACCTTCCCACTGAGGAAAAAGAAAAGTTTTCTTTCCCAGTGAATGACCATTAACCACTTAATACTAATAAGGGATAGCAACGGTTCAGAATGATAATTGAGGTGTGTGTCATGAAGGACAGTTTGGCAACATGCAATTTTCAGAGTCCAAACAGATTGGAGTCTATCTAGCTCACTGCTAAAGGAAAGCATGTCCCTGCTCAGCTGTGCTATGGAGAAGCCGTGTAGGTCACGTCTACTTCATCACCATGGTCAGTGTAGGACTGCTCTTCCTGGCTCCTGTAAGGAGTTAATTTTCAGACGTCCACATGCACAAATTTACTATGCAAAACTGAACACTTATGCTCATTGTTAATAGGGAAAAAAGTGTACTTGATGTTATATGTGAAAACTACTCTTTCTTTCAACAGCAGGTGATGTAATTAAAAAAAAGGTGCTGACGGACACAGTCTGAAATTATAAAACCCTTCTGGGGACACACAGATCTGGGATGCTGTTTATAAAGGGCCCTTCATCCATCCTGGAGTGACAACACTACACAGGTGCTGCTGAAAAAGGTGTGCTTAATCCTGCTAGCACTGACCCTGCTTTCTGCGTGCTGCTGGGGAAGAAACGTGCTGCAATCACCCTGTTGAAGAAGGGGTCATGGCTCCCAAACCAACGCTTTGTGCCATTTCTCCTCCACCATGGTCTGCAGAGGAAAGCGCTTGTGGTCCCTGTCACAGCAAAAATGATAATGTGGAGAAAACCAGGTCAGCTCTTTGTGCATGGACCTTTGAAGCCCTTTAATTAATATGGGCATATGGAATAATTCTGGGCTTGCAAAGAAGACAGAGAAAGGTTTTAATGTGTTTGAAAGGAGGAAAAGCAGCTTGATGAGAGACATTCTGCATATCACAGACACAATGCCTATGGATCTCCTCACCTGTCCCTGGAGATGAGCACTGAAAACCCATCCCTGCGCATGGGGGAGCGTGTTTTCATGTCACTGTTCTCACAGCTTCTGTCATGGGCGAGAATGAGATCTGAAAAACCCTTCAGACTGAGCAACTCCACTTTCAAACCTCCTGGATAGTCTCAATCTGGGACTTTCAGAAAAAGTTTCGCAGTAAGGACTATTTTTGGGGGGTTTATTTCATTACCATGATCAAAAACACCTAACATCCTCAATGCCAAACTTGTGCTTCATCACCTCCTGAAGAAGAGGAGGCAGCATTACTATTACCAGCCCCAGCATTACAGCATCCCTCCCTCACTTGCCTCCAGGAGACCACATTTCAATTCCTTCCCTCGCCAGAGGAGTGGCTGCACCACTCCCTGTCTGATTCCTAATTTCACACAACTACTCCTGCATCAGAATCAAGCGACAGGTTCCCAAACTCTCCCCTAATTCATACACTGGCTCAGGATCTGAGTTTTATAGCTCAGGAAGAAACCTGACCAAGAAAAAAAAAAGTACCAGCAGCAGTCAGAAAACTCACATTTCCTGCATACTAAAAATCTACCCCTTTCACTCACTAACAAGCATTTCTCTTGATACAGAGGTTCTCAGGCACATCTACATAAGAGGCTTGAGTGAGCTTAGCTCTCCAGAATATGTGTCACACCAGACCCAAATCACAGTGCCGTGATGTCATGGCCAACGGCAGCTCCACTCCGAAAACTTGCTTTTTTTGCACCAGAATGGAAGTTAAGTCTGAACAGGAAGTTCTGAAATATTCATAACGACAGAATTAGAGGTAACACTTAATCCTCATTACTCACTATTGGTATTTAGGCAGCATACTGTCTGGCTTGTGAATAATCCTGAGGCAGAAGGCAAAAGAAGTTAATGTATGTGAACAAGGTACTGTCGCTTCAGAAAAGTGGCTCTGTGCTGCCTATTGGCCCCATGTAATCTTGGTGGGCAGAGGAAATGCAAATTCCTCTCCCTTTAACTGTCACTGTAGGAAAAAGTAGAGCTGGCATAAATAAAGAAGAGACCAGACAGTCACATATTCTGCTTCAAGCTACCTGGAGCTGAATTTACAGCATACAAGTTGCATTGGCACTTCCGTTCCTTACTTAAGGACAGTTTGGTGGGTGGTTCTCTGTGCTCATACCATGTCCATCCAACAGCAGACTTGAGCCACAGACAAATACTCCCTTTCAAGTGTAGGCGTGCTCCCTTTCTGCTTCTCATTATTTCTTTTGCAAGCAGTTAGCGCAGGCTGAGCCACTGATGCGAAGGTATCCTACCTCGTTCAAGTCAAGAGAAACCAGATTAGCAAAGACCTGTTTGCACTCGTGGTCACCTGGCTCCTTTTGGTTCAGGAAGGGATCAGATAAGCAGCTCTGCCTGCTGGGATGAAGTGACAGCATCTCCTAAATATCAGCTAGAGGAATATACCAGTTAGAGGAATAAACTCTGCAGCTGGCACAGCTGGGGCTAGAAAAGGTCACATCTCTGTGGCCTCAGTTTATTACTAAAACACATTTCAAGGACTGCACATTCCACAGTCCTTGATCTCAAAGTAATTTGCAAAACAAAAAGCTAAAATATTGCCTTTCTTCTAAGACAGAAAAAACTGAGCCCAATATACCCAGTGCTTCACTTTCCACTGCTGGCAAACAGTAGAGGAGACAATACAAGCCAAGCTTTCAAGGGTCTCCATCACCAAACATCTTATCTCACACACATCATGCCAGGTACCACATTACCACCCTTTTTGGCTCTGCTGCATTTCTCCTTTTCTTCTCCTACAAGGACAGAAAAGCAGTGGCCAAGCTGAGGATCCGTCTGTCCCCATCACCGACCCTCCGGCCATGCTCAATTCCCTTTCTCCTCGATGAAAGCTCCCGTTTCATCCCACTGCCATGACCAAGACACCTCAACACACTAAAGCCCTTCAAGAACGGAGGCTGGTGCATTCTGATAACGCCAGCAAGCACCAGCATTTTGAGCAGAAGCTTCGAGTTTGCTGTCTAAGGCATCAGCCGGCTGGGCTGTCAGTGTGCCAAGGGGTGATGGAGAGATGAGGCATCTACAGAGGCTCTGTACCAGTAATAAAAGGCCTAAAAAAAATGGAGTGTCAACTAATAAAGCCTTTCAAAGTATTGCAGAGAAAGCATTTTCCCTTCTTATTCTTAAGAGTATAAAATTCATGTTTCAGTGCTGTCACTGGATGCCCTGTAAATGAGGACACATTGGGTACCACCAGGTACTTCACAGGTCCTGAGAGTAATTTCGGTGATGGGGTGACAAGGGCATCAGTCCCAGATACTTCCACCACAGACAGGGCTGTGACAAAGTTGTGACTACAACACAGTCGCTCTGGCTGGCTTCCAGCCTCCAAGCACGTCTATCCTTGCACTTGCAGCCTGCAAAGGGTCACACAACTGATTTCCAAAGCAAAATAAATGGTAAAAGTAAAACCTGACTCTCAACTTGTGAGGTTCTTGCATGCATCAGAGAAGTTTAAAAGCAGCTCAGCTACCTGCCACGTTGCACAGCAATCTCTGTCCTAAAATGACAGGTGGTGTAGGTCAGTGCTCAGGTATCTCCATCTGGTTGTGAAATGCTGTACAGATGTGGGACAGCTGGCAATGTGACAGCCCTCCGGTGTGTGCAGAGCATGCTGCAAGGTAGCAGAGAAAGAAGAAAAGGAGATTCACTCATCAACGTGCATAAGTGTCAAACTGCCAGAGCCCATCCTTCCCACCACTGGGTTCTGCCTTGTGGATACAGAGATGTGTAAACACAGAATAAAGCAGGATTTCCACCTCTGACATTAAAAGAAAAATGAGCAAAAAGCCTGCTGCTTACTCACAGCTCCTTTGTGCCATCCCTGTCGTGTGGGCAGCAAAGCTGATTGCAGATTGCTAACAGTGGTCGCCACTGCCATCTTCAAAATTGCCATTTGCAACTGATTAATTAATGCCGCATGGGTACAGACTGTAATGGTAATTAAACTAAGGGGGAATTTTAGAAATCAATACTGATGAGTGCTACAAGGCAACGAGAAGGGGCTGAACATGGCTGTCTTTCCTCTCCTGAAACAGTGAAAACAAACAAACAAGTAAAGTATAGACCTGAACAAAAGGGGTCCTGGTACATTCTTAAACAGATCGCATTTGGTTAATTTCAAATAAATGCTCTGCAATTTAATTTCCAAGGCTAGAGGCAAGAATAATACAGCCCCACTGTGTTGTCTTCATCTGTCTTCTAATAAACTGATTAGAGCCCAACACGTTGAAGCCCTGTGCACCATTATCTATTATGCAGGTCCCTAAAAGATGTTAATTAACCAGCATGTTCTGAGGAGCTCCATTGTAACACGTACAATAAGGAGCCACATGGCACAGTCAAAGCACGTGTTGCTTACTCGTTTTGACTTAATTACATGGGCATGACGCCAAGGTGGTTCTGGAGGAAAAAATACATTATTGCAGAGACAATGTCCAGATGCATACATCAGTTTACAGTTCATTATATTACCAAGAAAAAATAAATACATCTTTCTCTGTTCTTACATGACAAAAAAATTCTGGCTCAGTCAGAACTAGGTTATGTCAGGCAAATCTGATACTAAACAAGATAGATTTGGGTTCAAAAAGCAGCACTCAAGAGTTGATCCTGCCACGCAGGAAGATCTGAAAAAACAAGTGCTTTTGAGGTTGAAATGCAAACTACAAACTAAAGAAATTGCGCAAGAGTGTGAATAGTTTTTTGACTTTGCTCCTGGTCTCTCAGCCATTGAGAATGGAGAGGGAAGAGTGAGAACAAAAAACCTCTTGTTCAGCTCCTGCAGCCACAGCAAGTGTGTGCCCCGAGCAGATGGAGAGTCTGGGTAAGGTGCATTACCCAGACCTCCACCAAGCACGTACAAAACAAAATCTTTCAGGGCTTCAGGTTAAGCATCCTGCTGTAGTGATGACAAAAGGCTCCTCTAAGACTTCAAAATTATCCCCCTGCAGATTGCAAGGCATGACAGTACAAAACAACTGTAAGAACTGTGTTACTATTAGAGCAGGGTAAACCAACATGTGTTCAACCAAAGACACTAAGCCACAGTTGTTTGTGCAGAAAATTATTTCTGTTTCTAAAAACTAATCCTGAGGTAGATGCTTTGCATGGAAAATTTGGAGTCCAGTTTTGAACGCTGGAAAAGAACTTGAAAAAAGACTTGAATGGTGTCTTTTAAACCCAGGGATCAAATGCAGAGGTAAAGTCAGTGCAAACTGGGAAGGATTCTGAATTGCTGGTGATTGGCTTCCCAGGTCTCTGGCTTACGTGATAGTCAGCTTGCACTGCGCTGATGACAAAGCACTGTCCCTGTACCGCATGGGTTACAATCCATTACCTGTGAAACTGAGATGATGAACATCAACATCAATTACTTAGAGGTGTTAATGCTAATTTGGGGCCAGTCCAATCACTGCTGCAGATAAGCAAACATTGCCCCTACCGTAGATGAAACGGGATGAAAGCCAGCACTTCGGACACTGTGCTAACTCACCTCTCTCTTTTGCAACCTCTCCCCCTTTTTCTTTTTTAGAACATTTTTGAAATAAAAACAATCAATCAATCAATCAGGCTTTTCCTTCAAGACTCCAAGGATCACAGGGCAAGTGAGGAGCACAGCAATCCCTTGTAGGAACTGGCTCCCCACTGGGACTGCACCCAAAGTAACACGTCAGGGCTTGGCTAGGGGCACACCACGCTCTTGTTTAAAGGAGTCCCAAAACGCAGCTGACA
>NW_010184638.1:69662-86613 GCF_000695765.1 Mesitornis unicolor | reverse complement strand
CGCTCTTCTGCAGCCAGGCACCTGGCTCCGAGCTCACCGATAAGGGCAGGACTTTGCTCTGGGGCCGGAACCGGCTCTGTCCCCCAGGGCCTTCATGTTCTGTTTCTCTGCTGTAAATCCAAGCCAACCCCATAAATCTGCTAACACAAACTGCTGGTGGAAGTTATGCAAACACGACACGTGTGGCTGGAGGTCTGGAGAGAGCTTACCTTCTTGTTCATCTCCTAGCACCGCTGGTATTTTTTTAAAAGCTGTTTAAGAGCTGTTAGATCTGCCAAGCGTGCATTTCAGCCAGCAAAACCAACAGCCTTTGGGAGCATATTATTTCATGGGTTATATTTTATGGCCATACAAGACCTCTGTGATGCGGTTTCAGATGCCTCTGGTGTCAAGATTTTGTACTTAAATGCAGAAGGACAATTTGTTCCTTGTTCTCAGAAAGAAGGAACTCGAAGACGTGACAGAATTTGTATTGGGATTTAATGTTAAATAAAAGAATTTTAAGGGGTTACTTAACACAAGCTGTCTTTAAGCCCTTGTGTGTTGGACAGAACCAAGTATCAAGGACAAGTTATCCCATGTATATTTACCACAGATCTCATATCTTTCTTCACACACATGGGAATATGGAGACGAAAAAGGCAGTTTGAGGTTCCCCTCCATTTGTTCTGCTGAATCAAAGATTTCTCTTTACCCATGCAGCTCCTGCTTTCCCTAATTCAAATGTCAAGCTCTCCCTGTGCTTCCTCTGAGGCCTCAGTAGTGCAGCCCTTACAGACGGACAACTGGACTGGAGAGACCATGGGTTTCACCCCTCCGTTAATAAGAATAATAATTAAAAAAAAATAAAAAAGAGGGAAAAAAAACCCAAAACCAGAAGAACCTGGTAATTCCTGTAATATCTACTCAGCAGCACAGAAAGTGCCCATCCGAGGTTTATTCTGCTGGCAGCACTGCAAATACTGAGCAGGTCCCCTGGTGGGACGGGAACGTCGCAGCAGCATCACCAGGATTTTATTGCATCTTATGCCGACCCTTCTGCACACCCAGCCAGCAATTTCTGCTGCTGACAATGGCAGTATTTTTATGATCAACCAGTATCAATGCAGATGCCATTAATATGTCTGCGTATATCAGTGTAAGTAATAGTGCAGTGTTAATTGAATGGCTCAGTGTTATTTCATCACGCATTAACACTGCTGAAAGTTATATAATTCAGTTCCCAGGGAACATTTTACCATATACCATAAACTACCTCAAGAAAAAAAAAAAGGCAAAGACAAAGCAAATCAGAAGATCAGAAGGCTGAAAGCTCCTAGCAGCTTCTCCCCTTTCGGAGGGCTGTTATTTAATCAGCTTTTATTTCCATTATTTATCATGTGGAAGCAACTGCGCTGTTTCAGTTGCTGTAGCTTAAAATGTAATAAAATATGGTTGTGACACAACAATACCTGGATCCTCCAGCCAAATCCTGCATTTCAGTGTCAGGATGTACAAAATATTAATCATCTGATGCAGCTGCTGCCGCCTTTGTGAACAGAGCATATATTTCACTGCACCCTGGCACATCTCTTCTCCTGAGGGCTTTTATTAAAAAGAGCTTGTGAGTTACTGAACTGTAAGGTTTGCAAGCCAGAAATCTGACCCAATATCCAGGTTCATAATGCTCTTGGAAAATATTTAAATCAACGAGCAGACCCAGACCCTTAATTCACAGCCAAATAACACCCGACACACCATTATACAACAAATCTTTTTTAAGAAGAGGCGGCTGATAAAGCTTAGCTCCTGGCATCGTTATTTGCAATGTTTTGTAACCAAGGAGGCCAGGTTCCTACTTACGGATTAGGCCAACAGAGTCAGAAAATGTTTGGGCTGACAAAGCCCTTCTTAGGCTTCATTTTTGGGTTGCGAGTTTTGCAACACTCACATTAAGGATAATATTAGCAGAATGCGACTGCACAGCAATAACACATGGTTTGCTTTGGAGGGGAATGCTGAAGGGAAGTCTCTTCCTCTGCTGATGCTGACCTGCACTGCTGAGATGGGACCACGGCTCTGGTACAAAGCAGAACTGGTCCTACAGCATTCGGAGCCAAGCAGAAGTGTGGCTCCAGGTCCTTCCCAGCTTTCAGATCGAGCTCATCTGTCTGTTCACCCCAGACTTTAAGAGAAAGGAATACAGAAACACAAAGGAGGATAAGAACATTTCTTTCGGCTGCGGTGTCAGTACTGATGAGAACTGGGTCATTAAGGAACAGCTATTTCAGCCACTATATCTAATTACAAAAAAGAATCAGTCTCCAAAAATAAAGCTTCAAGTGCCTGAACTATATTAAAGGCAGATAATTAACAATCAAATAGAAGAGGCCATCTTCACTGTAATGTTGAGTCCGGGTCTCCCGCTGAGACGTATCATTCAAGTTTATCACCAACACCGCAGCCCCATACAAGGGACAGCAGCCACAGCTCCTGACTGATGATGCCAATATACAGTAACCTCTTTCTCGGAGCTTTTGAAAACAAAAAACACCACAGCACTTCTGGTTTTTTCACTGCAGAAGATAAATTGTCTGCATTGAATTCATGGATACAACTGACTGATGAATTGGGTAAATATCCATTCTCTCTCTCCAGCTCAGATGCTTCCCCCCTATTTAGACACATAAGTGAGCATTTAAATTTATAGATACTCCATCCTCTGAGGACTGAGAAACATGCACAGAGGCAATCCAGTCCACCTGAAACACAAACCATCCCCTGGCCTCTTTCCACAGGCTCCAGTGTCAGCCTTCGATCTCTGAAAAAAGTGGGACTGTCCCTCCAGATGAAGATGTCTCAAGGCCACCTTCCATCCCAACTTTAACGGGGACCTCCAAGCCCACCTTCCTGGTGGGAGTTGGGAGCAAAACACCTTTGGACCAAGAAGGTGGGAAAGAGGGTGAAGATTGCACACAGCCAGTGATGGGCAGAGCCTCAAGGCTTGTTTGATGTACCTAAACATGCCAAAGATCAGACGTATCTTTGAAGCTCTTGGAATTGCTAAGCTGGAGTGGTGTCTCACAAAAATAATCTTGTTCATGGTACATCTTGTTCTTCCTATTTCTGAATGTGATGGGAACACTGCGAGAACAGCCTTTGCCATCACAGAGTAGCATATTGTATTCCCAGGCCGTGCAGGAACAGAAAAGCAGAAGTGAATGGAGTAAAAAAAAAAGAAAAAAGCATTATCACTTTGGCATTATCACCTCAAAAAGACTCTGTATTAAAAAAAAAAAAGGTCCAAAATGTGTAACATGTCATTTCAAAGTTTTTCACACCCATTTTATCATCAGAGCAATTCTTAAGGAGAACAATTTCACAGAGAGGACCTAAAGCGAAATCAGATTTCAGAAATTCATCCCTGTTGGGGTGAATACTCTCCCTCTCCTCTTCTTCTCCAGAAGCCCATGGGTGCAGTTTATCTGTGCAAACCCAAGAAAAAGAGCAGGGAAAACAGGAAGGAGAGATCTAGTCCAGCTGCAGTGAAAGGGGGTCACCAAACACATCAGGAACCACAAAGCAGCATCCAGCCACTGATGGGGCAATTCTTGCCAAAACCTGAGTTTTTGCAAAATGAAAAGCTCTGTCCCCTGCCTTCTTCTCCATTCCCTCCACCCCCAGTCTTTCCTAGATTCTTATTTCTTGCTCATTAAGATGAGTACAGCTATTAAAAAAGACAGAGTTGATAGCACCTTTGGGAGATTCATGTAGAGCCAACAGGGATCATTATGAATATACACCAGGCAGCCTGCACAAACACAGAGAACTTCACCTAGCAATTTCTACATCACCCCAGAGCATCAGTTTGAGCTAAGGCAGATCTTTTAGATGAAAATCTATGCCTGGATCGAGAGATTTCCCATGATAAAGAATTGTTCAGTAAATTGTTTCAATGGTTAATTAACCTCAGTATAAAATAATAATAAAATGCATCCCTTATTTCCTATCCGAACATGTCCAGCTTTGGCTTCCAACTACAGGATCTCATTTGCCCATCTCCTGCTCAGTCAAAACGCATGCTGCTATTGGGTATTTGCCCCGTTAAAATAATTTACTGGGTGCTTGTATATCACAGTGACAGATAACATAGAATATGAATATTTAAAAAAGGCAGGAAATGGGACAACACAGGCATGTGCACACCTACCGAACTGGAATAGCCAGATGGAAAAACCAGCCCTCCCTGCCCTCGGCCCAAGGCGCTAGCTGGGCACATGGCACCAGGGGAGCAATGCCAGCAATCAGCCCCAACACAAACAACCCTCCTGCTCAACACAGGTTCTTTTATGGGGCTTAACAGCACTTCATGAAATCTGCTAAGTAACTTTGGGAGCCTTTGTGTTGCTGCTTTCAAGCTCTCTCTCCATAGGGAATGGGGGGCGAGGACACCCACCTCTGAGGCTGGGAGATGCAGATGCTCTGAAGCATGGCTAAGCTGCTTGCTCATGCCATTGGTTACAGGGCTAAAAGAAGCATCCACTTCCCATGTAGGCATTGCCCTCCCTCGGGTACTGACAGATTGAGACAGGACATCAGGGCAAGCCAGCTCACAGCATCACTTCAGGAGAGTTTTCTGCTGTGCTCTGTTTATTGTTACTGGTGAAATGAGACAAGTTGCTTCAGCTCTCTGTGCCTCAGTTTTCCTTGCTGTTAAACAGAGATGAAGATCTAGCAATGAACTACATGAAATATGGCTATTACCACCAGTAAAGTGAGGAAAAGGTAGTGCACTTGAGCCCAACATTTACTTTGTCAAAAATTATCGAAACTACACACAGAAGAATGATCAAAGTTCCTTTGACTGCCATCATCCTGGTCTCCCTCTTCATCCACTCCTTTCCCAGCCACATTTTGCTCCTTCATTTCTCAGGGCCAGGCAGTTACCTGGGCATTTCAGAGCATTTGGATGAAAAATCCAGGCAATGAGCAGACTTGATGGGGAACAAAGATGCATAGTCCATCAAACTGCTCAAAATGACCAAAGCCCTGAGGACAGTGTATCAAGATGTACCCTTAGGAAAGACGGCGAGGATGAACCAGGTAGAGACCTGAAGTGAGAACAACCAGCTGCAGAGACCCCTCAAGCAGAGATGTCCAGACAGATCACGCAATTTGTGACAGCAGCTTTTTCGGCCTGTTGTTCAGTTTTTGTTTGAACAGACCTCTCCCTCCCTTCACCCCATCTCTCTCTTACACCCTCCTCTCTCACTTTCAGCCAAACTCCTTTCATTCTTCCCCACCTCCTTCTCATGCACAACTTTTACAGCCACCATTCACCTGCCTGCACATCCCACCCCTTCCCGCTCGGTGTTTATCATGACTATTCAGATCCTGGCTCTATAAGATGCTCATTACGTCACACCTGCAAAGACTTTGTTAGGCAGACTTTCAAAAGCTTACAAGTGGGATTAAATAGCATCTAGCAGATCCTGAGTTGCGGGAATCAGCAAGTTTTTCACACAGGGCCATTCAGGGTAATTACTAATCACACATTCATTGCAGATGCAACCTTTTCTGACCCAGTTCTCAATAGGCAACATCTGTCTGCCTGCAAAAACATGCAGCATTGTGCTACAACTCTTGTATATGTAAAAAGGAGCTGTTATGTACAGAAAGTGCCCCCTTTTCCTCAGAAATCTTTCTATAGCTTGGCTGGGTTTGCCACTCTCATACTGCCTTCCTTCCCTTGCCAACAGCCAAGGACTTGCATCACTTGCCACTGCACCTCTTCGTGGCCATGGGCTGTCCTGTCCCATGCTTTGCTGCTTACCAAAAACACAGAATCACAGAACGTTAGGGATTGGAAGGGACCTCAAAAGATCATCCAGTCCAATCCCCCTGCCGGAGCAGGAACACCCAGATGAGGTTGCACAGGAAGGCGTCCAGGCGGGTTTTGAATGTCTCCAGAGAAGGAGACTTGTCCTTATAGTACATGGGGTGCCTTCTCCTAAGAATTAGGAGTGTCAGGGCTGTTGCTAGTGCTGAAAGCTCTTCAGGGTGTGGAAGAAGCAGGGGAGGGTCATGTAGCATCCGATCCTTTCCATTACTCTCCAAATATTTCACAGATCCAGCTAAGCTGGCCTTGTCTGTTTAACTGCTAATCCAAATTTGCTCACTGCTCACAGGTTAGCCATCTCTTCTGAGAGTGGTGTTAAGGGATGCTGAAAGAAAAATGAAACTAATATATAATAATTTTGTCACTGGTTAACCCAGTGCAACTACCATGAAGTTTGTGTTCCATAATAAGCAGCAAGCTCTGAACAAAGCAGTGCTGTACAGAAGCTCCTGTAGATTGCAGCTGGGAATGCGGCTGAGAGCTAGGAAGCACTCCTGGTTAAAAATAGGACAGTACATGGAAGAGGTAGGATTTGTAACTTCTAAAAATAGTCTTCCTTAAAAGGATGCTTTTTACCTTGCTCACACATCACATCAGGCCACTTGGCTACTACCAGCAGCCATATCAGGATTTTTGTCTGATCCTAACTTATTATTTCAGTAGCATCTAATCCAAGCACACAAATTAAAAAAAAATTAGTATTTACCATAATGACTCATTCTGAAAACTACATTCACAAATGCTCCCTTCCCCCTACCAAGAGACACATTCCAGGAGCATGTGAGCAAGAAAACACAGTGGCAGTTTCCAAATAACATGGGCTTCTCTTATTTAACAATTTTGGCAAGCCTCTGTTTCCTGATTCAGTGTTTCAGATTTGCAGCAACAGAAGTGAGAGATTACAGAGCAGGTTCACGTGGAGGCTGAGATAAATGTAGGTCGACCAAACTGAATTTCCTGTGAAGTATCGGAGAGCAGTGTTGTCACACCATAATGGTCTCCAGCTGTTACGCCACCAAAATACACAGCTAACATTTACAATACATGCATATAGCGCTTAAAAGCATGTACAAAGCTGGCTAGTTCGACAGGAGGTCTACAGGGCAGAGCCACTAATGCAGGATTGAGTATTTACAGAAAGCAGAGTGAGAAATCACTCTGCTATACTGTTTACATGGGTCTGTTCCTGCTATGTTAGTACCTCAACTAAATCATATTGGGACAAAGAGGATTAAATTAAACAATTCTTCAAGTTCCTGCCTTCTTCTATTGCTCTGCCAGCATCCCCGCTAAACTTCTTGTTAATGCATAGCACCAAAGCTGTTATTTCACAGGGACAAGGGAAGCCCAAACTGCACTGCTGGGCAGAGAGAAGGGGGAGGCAAAGTGATCCAGCAGATGCAGCACAGCACCAGCAACGAAGCTGCTGTTCTCATGGTGCATCCCTGAGCAAGGAAATTTGCCTTTTTGTGCTCTAATTTCCTGATTTCTAAAGTCAGATTGCTCTGCTAAGATATTTAAGAACTTTGCATGTCCCAGAGGTAGACTGGTTTCTACTAAAAGGCAGGTAACAAACCCTCTGCACTAATAAAGAGCCAGGGACCACCCGAGCAAAACACGTATGTCAGTGGAATTCCTCCAGCTTTTTATTTGTCCGTAATAACCAACGTGTCATGATGCTGGCAGGTTGCCACAGGACTCTGACAGCAGCTGGTAAAAATTGCGGGTTTGTTCTTTTCCCTTGATTTGGGCACAACGAGGGAAGAGCACTGAATGTATTGGTCTATTTTTAAGCCAATGTGGTAAGCAGCACCATCTGACAAAAGCTCCGGGCATTATATATTTTTCAAAAGGAAAAGATGCTTCAGTTTGGACTGTCCAGGGGATAGTGCCTTTCTCTCAATGGGCTCCACAGCCCTGACTGGAAGATGGGTGTTACTCCACAAAACATGAGGTAGAAAGTCAAGGTAACCAGAATTAAGTGTCTTTCAAAACGTGCGTCTAAAGACTTTTGGAAGGTGCTTCAACTTAGCCTTTGGCAGAATAGGAAGAAAGACAAATATGAACATTTATTTATCTTCTACATCCTGGGCTGGCTATATTTATAATGCCACACAAACTGTTGACAAGTTGGTTCAAATGTCATAGTAGCAACACCTGAAAAAGCCTCAGTTTTCTCAACAGACTCCTTCGAGCAATACACAGTGATGAACTATGTACAGTGTGATACAGCTGCTGCATAACCAGCACCCGAGGTTTGCACTCTGGGCAGACAAGAGATGCATTCGCACTATTTCTACATCCCACATGGGGTCTATGAGGTAGCTCAGAAAAAGTTTATTTGGTAAAACTTGGCCTCAGGGTTTTTCTTTTCAGCTATAACATTTTACAGGACAGAATAGCCTGGGAGCAACTTGAGACACATTCAGTCACAACTGCAGATAAACAGGCTCTCCTTATATTGCAGAATTGCACTTGCCAGCATTTAATGCCAGAACAGAACCTTACATCAGCTAATCTTGGTTTGCTTTGCAGAGCCAATAGCTTCATCTGTGCACCAATACCCCAATCACCTGTGCTTAAACTCCAGCTCTTGGAAAGGTGCTTAGTCTTATCTTGAAGTCTTCAAGAGACGGAGAAGTCTGTTCACAGGTTAATCATAGAGCATGGGAAGGAAAAGTACTGGCAAAACCCATATATCACTTAGCAGGAAAGCTGCCCATCATGTCCTGGCCCACTGGTTACCAGTCTGGCAGACCAGTTTCTAACCTTTGACGTTACGACTTTGTCCAGAAGCTGAAAGGTTATTCAGAAACAACAAGTGGTGGAGGCCTGAGAAAGACATCTGAAACCAAGCCTGCTGATAGCACTATGCAGGAAAGAAGCAGAGCTATCAACTTGACAGTACTGTGGGTGGGGAAATTTAGCAAATTCTAGATAATAAACTGAGAGAATCAGAGGGAATTTGAGGTGTCTGAAGGAAATAATTGTCTGTTCCTGGAATATAGCTGTAACTGAGGCCTCATGTTTGTAATAAGGTGGAAAAAACAGAGCAGGCAAGCCATGTTCTACTGTACCTGTAGGCAGGAACACCTATTCCATCTCATCAGATCCATCACCAAAACAGAAGTGACTACAAGACACTGATCTCTGGTAGAGTGAAAAAAGCAGGAAGAAGGGTTTTGTATTTTGTTTTCTTTACTTCTAGCAACAGGCTAGCGTTTGGGCAAGCGGCGCTGGTGCAGTGTAAATCTGTGGCCTCCCTATATGTGCAAAGGCACTGAAGGAAACGAATTCATTAAAGGCTGCAGTGACATGCCTTTGATGCATCAAAAGCTACACTGTCTGCCTCTCTGAACAACTGAGTCATAAATCACAAAAGAAACTCTTCTGAAGTTTATTTCGTCTCTAATTTGCATCTTGTTTTCTTGCTCCTCTTTAGTAACTTGTGCTCTGAAAGCACATTTCCCTGCCAGCAGCAAAGCAGAGCCTGGGAGGTGAGAAACCTCCCTCCCACCACTGCAAGGATTCCTTGCTCACTGCCTACGTGTCTCCTAGCACTGGGCTGACCCTGCCCACAGGGGCTCTGGAGAGACCTCCATTCCCTATAGTGCACCCCAACACCTGGAAATAAGTTGTGCTTCATGAGAAGGAAAAAACCATAGATGCTTACTGTTGATTCACACCCACCCCATCACAATGACTGCATGCTCCTGTGCTGTCCTTAGCCTGGTTTCCAAGAGTATGACTGGTCTAATGCAAACTTTGCAGCTGGCTGCAACTGCAGAGCTTCAACAGCCACCGTGACCTCAACTACCTGACCATGATGGAGTGTCATATTCTTGGGCTAAAGTCCCTGCATTTGACTGGAAAGAACAAGAGCACATTTAATAGCTAAGACACTTGCTGAATAAGGGGGCAGCTAGATACAGGTCTATAAAAGTTCTGCATTTATCTGACATCCTTTAGACAGTGTAATGGAAGCACAATACGAATTCAAAAATCTCTCCAAGCCAGAATTCATTGTCACTTCTGCTCTTTCCAAGGGACCATGTTGCAATACTGAGCGTATGAGGGTGCTCCCACTCTATACCCATATCCTTGTATGGTTCTGTGACTGTGGCCTCCGAGGATGTGGTTTAACACACACCTACTGTTTTGTGAAGGGACTGTAAATTCAACAGCTTCTCATGCTGCCAAATTCCAGGAGAAAAAATGCAGCAGACAGGCATCTTATTTCAGCCTCGCTACTGCTACATGTCTCTTTTTTGAATCTAGAACTCATTTTAGAGGAAGTCTATTAAAACAAATAGAAGACTATGACAAAAAGACACATCATTCATATGTTCGGACCACTGTCTGCAGTGCCAGTTTTGCCCTGCAGAAACTACTACTCTGACCTTCACACTTCTTCAAGGGGCAACACACAAGACGGACAGAGCTGTTACTCACACATCCAAGCTCAGTGGGTGACCCTAGAACTCAGCAAAACTGACAGCTCAGAAATTATGCAAAGTTTTTGCATAGGAAATACAAATTTATCAAGTCCCTGGCATCCTAGCAACAGCTCCATGGCTACAGACGATATACCTAACCCTAAATGCAGAAAGAAAGAAGAAGAAAAAAGGGGATTTGAAGGTCAAAACATTGTGTTTAATTTTCTCATGAATAATGCAATAGCAGCAGTATGAAATCTTGCCTTCTGCCCCAAACATGGTTTCTCAGTCATCAGAATTCTAGTGGTGTCTTTCCATCTCTCTCCGACTCTCATAGGTAGATACTTGACAATTCAGTAAACTAAACTGAAATGAAGGCTCAACAGAGCACAAAATTTGAGGCTAGTTGCAGCCTTTGAACCAGACCATTATGATATTTTGGGTCAGTGAGTAGGAAAACAAGTTGGGATAGAGAAATGTCAAAGTGTAAAACTGACAGGAAAAAAAAAAAAGATGTCAGAAACAATATACTTTCATTCCTCCCTGAAGATGAGTCTCTTTGTGATACAATACAGAAATCATTTTACACACCAGAGATCCATAAAGTCCTTTCAGATGGAATGGCACCAACTGATATCTCGCTCTGGAGTGAGTACAGTGAGCTTCATCACTCTTGATCTCATGTTTCAGGAGTTGACTTTGACCGTGAAATTTTATTGGTAACACAAAAATTTTTCAATATACCTAAGCTGATGGTTTTGTAGTGCTGAGAAAAGGAGACACATTTATTTCAATCATTTTGTCTCCTCAGAGACAGAACTAAGAATTCAGAAAAAGATGCAGACTTCAAATCACAGATCTTCTGCATGGGTAAGTTGGAAGTACCTATTTCCTTGCCTAGAAAACACAGGAGTTCAGTTAATTTACTGATCATTTGAAAGGCCTGACAGTCAACCTTGCAACACTGTCTTGTTTGGTGGTTTTTTGTTGTTTATTTGGTTTTTTGTTTGTTTTTTATTTGGTTGGGGTTTTTTTTAAGCAAACTGCAACATAGAACCTATCATGTCATCACTAGAAATACCCTTATGAAAATTAGAAAAAATATTTGCTAAGTGCACTTCGGATAAATTTGCACTAACTAATGCATTAAAACCACTGACAAGAGACAAACGCCTGAAGTGATGCGTGATATCTGCTGTAATCCTTAGCTCAGTTGCACCCTGAAATAACCTGGCTCAAGTTTTTCCAGTTAGACAGTGCTGGAATTCAACAATTAACTGTAGCCATTGTGTGAAGCCTCTATCTCACTGTAAAAGAAAAAATAATCTGTAACTGGAGCAAGAATGTGTCCCTCGAAAAACACTTCAGATTATATATAATATGTGGGGAGAAGAGACAGGTTGAAGGCTCTAAGTGCCTCAGAAAATCACAAAAGATGAAAGGTTTCAGAGATTTCATCTAAGAACCAGATCATCAGCAACCACAAATGATCATTACCATCCTATAGCTATTAACAGATTAATGTAAAAATGCATATGAAGGTCTCCTGTCACAGCCCAATGTGTCACTCCCACAGTTTCTTTCACTGGGGTCTTTGCTGAAATCTCTGCATCAATGCCAAAAAATCTGAAGACGCTAAGTTTGAGTTCGCCCTGGGATGGTCACTGAAGGACCACGTAGAGCAACATCATCGGCTGCACGTGGGGAGCTCTCCCCACCATCCCAGCTCTCTAGATGGAGAAGGATGCTCTTCAGTACTATCTGGTACTCCTGAGCATTAAAATAATTTCAAATACATTAAAAGGATAATTTTAAATTAACAGCCATTTTATTCTGTACATTAACTGTTGAATTGAGTAATCTACTTCCTCAGCTCCCAGGGGAACGCCAGCACAGACACACTTTGTCAATCACAATCTATCAGTCTGCTGAGGGGTACTTTAGCACACGAGCCATTTAAAACTGGACTGGATGTGCCATCAGCTTAGATCTTGTTGGAAATCATCTTGCATTCAACCCTAAGAGGACAGATTTGTAGTAAATATTTCTAAACTCTCATTTCTCTAGTTTCACTCAGTGTAATTTTGTTAAAAAGAGAAAAGAGAGAAAGAGTTAAAATGGCCACTTGCAGAAAATGCTCAGCTTGATCCATCCAGGTCAGGAATCTCGGACTGTAAATACAATGCAATAGAATGCAATAGAAGGCTACAAAATAATGGACTTGATTGTTTTCAAGTGGGTCTTTCTCTCTCCAGGAGAACTGCCTTTATAAAAGCCATGGTGCCTTCAGAAATACAGTGCCCTCAATTAGGAGTAGTCGTCTTTGACTGAATCTGCTGAATTTAATCTAGCATCTAGAAGTCTGCACTTTTCTCAGGCTTATTCCCTAATCATAGTTATTCAGAAGGAGAGAAGAGCAAAGAAAATTGTCAGCTGTTTTCATCAGCTGAAATGTGTCTCGGATGCCTTGTAGATGACCCACACCCCACCCGTGACCATAAAGCCTGTCATTCATTCTCACCCAAATCGTTGTCTCAACCAAAGTAACTCCTTCCCAAAAAACCTAATGCTAGCCATATATACAGCAATGTATTTTAGGTCATTTAAACAACTAAGAAGAGAAAGACCAAGCACCAAGTAAACAACCAGGGATGAGTCAGCTGCTTCTTGCAGGTAGCTCACAGGGAACTATGGCTTATTCTAGTATTTATTTGATTACTCTATTCCCAAAAAGTTTTAAAAAATTGAAAAAAGCTCTCCTTTTTCCGGCTATTAATTTTTAAGTTGTAGAGCTCACTACCACATGTTGAGAGCCAAAAGTGATTCAGAAAGCAATTGGATAAAATAAGAAATCTCTCTTACTGCCAAGTAACATAGTATGTGTGTGCAGACAGGAGAGAGGAGGGTTTTACTTAACCTGCTATGAGATGGGACAACAGGCAATGCAATGAGGAGTTAACAGCACACCAAACCACCAGCATTCAAAATCCCAGCCCTGGTCTGTAGATGTATTTGAAGGGATAGACACTCAACTTATATGAGCCAAGTGAATTCTGCTGTTCTGTGTTTGCTCAGCATTTGGGTTGGATGAGATGATCTTGAAGGTCCCTTCCAACCCAAATCATTCTATGATTTGGCCTATGAATTTTCCTTTTGGTGCCCAAGCTTGTATTGATGGCATTGAGTCACCAAGTTGTTGATATTGATTCTGACTGGTGTTACAGAACCTCAGACACCTCCCAACATCTTTTGGGAATAAAGAAGCACTACTAATTTTGCATGAAGATATATAGGATGAGACACAGAGACACAAAGATATTGAACTGCAGGGTCAAAACCAAACAGCAGCAGCAGAACAACCACCCAGATCCCAGTCCATGGATCCTCAATCCAGTAATATAGGCGCATCATCATGAAACTTTGAAGTGGGTTCTGGCTTCAGTCACTGTGGTCAGAAGTTCTTTTTTTGTCATTCTCCTCTAATCAAATGTTTTACTTCACAGAGGCAAATTACATTCCTAGCTTTTATTTACTCGGGTACTGCTGTGACCCAGCTATCAGCTCTGACACTCTTCCATCAGGTTCAAAGTGCTCGTGGCCAAATAACATGAGAGGTGATTCGTCTTTCAAATACATCAAACAGCTTGCAATTGCCTGGCTGCATTTCACCACAGAATGGTCGGCTTAAAGGTCCGATATTCAGAAAAAAAATCGGATTCCTCCAAGTGACATTTATAATACATTCACAAATGTCCCACACTGGGGACATACGTAGGCTCTTCTCTTTTTGAGTTTCATTGCACAGGGAAAGGTATGGAAGTCATTCGTTGGTAGGCAGCAACTGTATAAAACAGCAGACATGTTCCAGTTAGATCCAACCACCTCTCCTGCTACCACATAATCAGGATGATGGAACAACCTCCTTTAGCTCCCAGACATGGTGAAACTGTGATCTGACACCATGATCAACAGCACAGTGCGTTGAAAACACACAGGCTACAAGCTGGCCAAAATTCCCTCAAATCTCATTTTATTAAGAAGCAGTTTTTCTATAAAAAAAGTAAAACAATAAATTCGAGTAATTGTTTTTTCCCAAGAAAAACTTATTTTAAGAGAGAAAAATTAATTACTAAAAAATTTGAGAAGGAAAGGATGACTGTCAAAATTTGCTTGAGTGCTAGAAAGAAAACTCAGTCCATCCCCTTCCTACTGCCATGGTGGGAGCACGATGCAATTCACTGGGAGGCCCCAGCCCAGCAGACTGGGCTCATAACCACTGTTACGCTCCCCAAAACCCAAGGTCCCTCTCCTCTTTCTGTCCCAAGTGCTCCTTCCACAACAAGAGGACAAAACCCGATACAGAAAGACATGGAGAGATATCTTTGTTCCAGCTGTTCAGTGGACGAATAAACTAGGGCAGTTAATTAGTGCTTGCAGCTGGCACTAATTTAACTGTTATTTGGAGATACAGACCATAAAAACCAGCCTAAGTCTCCATCCCAAAAATCAAACAAGTGTAAGGGTTGAGATATGATTTCCAAAGGATGCAAGTCAGAGAGGCAATGGCTCAGCATTTCTTCTTAAACTTTTGCAAGTGGGGAAAAAAAAAAAGAAAAAAAAAAAAAGAGAGTCCAGCACTAATCCTCTTTTTTATCAGAAGCCAGTGCAGACCATATGTGCTCCAACTTTCTGGACTCAAGACAGCCACCTGGCACCAAAGCACTGCACCCAATTAGTGTGATGGATTGATTTCTCCAAGAGGCCAAATTAATGCAAAGCATTAGTGTTATCCAGCTTGTATCAGCATCTCACAGTTCGCAGAGCAGGTGACACCAGCCTGGCACCGCTATGAAGATACAGGGAAAATGTGCATCCCTAATGCTGGCCGGCTGGTCAAGCGCACAGCCAGGATTTGAGGAAACCTCGGGTGACTGCCATGAGACCTCAGCTTAGGTAGGAAACTTCGCTCAGCCCCTGATGTCTACAACCTTGACTGCTAATACCTGCTAATACACCTTTTCATTAACCAGTTGCTTTTTGCCCAGTAAATCCCATGTCTTACATCGCACCTCAACATCTTGCCAAAAAGGACCTATTTTCCTTCTCCCATTTATGCACGGACAATATCTTCCTTTGCCTCTCAGCATTATTATCGGCAACCTTAGGGTCCCATACTTTGTTCACATCAAGAGTGCTTTTTGCTGGCAAGAGCACTGAATAAATCCATCTGCCAAGCCTTCACTACAGCAGTAACATGGATCACATTTAAAGGGTCCCTTTGGAGGTCACAAAGTCTTTTCAAACTAGAAGCAGGTGAACAGCACTTCAGGAACTCTCACTATAAGGAAAAAGTAGCCCTGGAGACCCAACTGCTTTAACAGACTCAACAGCTACAGCTTCAAAAATGAGGCTGAATTTCACTTTTCCATAAACCCAAGAGCACGTTTCCTTTTCCTTTGTAAAGCCATAAGCAGGAGCAAACCATGTGAGAAGGAGGTAAGGCAGTAAAATGAGGCCTTCATCCCCACTCAAATTTGTGGGCACTTCTGCAGTATATTTCACTGTTAGAGCATAACAGACATTTCTCATGGTATTTTGGCTGCTGCAGCCCCATCTGGAGTAGAAACATGCACCAAAGGCCAAAAAAACAAAGAATAATTAAAATAAATTAGTATTTATTATAAATTATAATTTATTTTTTAAAAGCTGAAAAACTAGATTTGACTATAGAACACGTGTTTATTTTCATTTAAAACTGCGACAACTGTACCAATAAACTTATTACAGCCTCTTCAGACAGACAGGTTCAGGGCAACACCAAGTGTTAAATAATGACCACAGATCTTCAGAACCACAGGCTGCTAAACACACATCCAGCAAGTCAAGTTTGTGTTTAAGAGTAAAGGCATAGTAACACAACTACACCTTAAATAGGGGGGGGAATAACCTAGATTTCCAAGAACATCAACAAAAATACTTTTGTTTTGGTTTTGATGGGTACACTTTTGGCCAGGCCAGTATGTACTTTAACACTGAGTGTGTCACAGTAAATGATGCTGCAAAACACACAGCACAGAGGGATTTTGCTCCCACTCATGAGCCCCAGGTTCCCCAAGGTATCTGGTCTGCTGTGATTTTGTAGCTAGCAGAACATCAGAACAAACAGATGGTGCAGGAACCAGCTTGGTCCTTTGGAGGAAAGGACTTGGTACTGTATTCCAAGAATCAATTCAAGTGAAAGCAAGAGGGGTATCAAAAGCCTCATTCAGTGATGAACTGATAAATTTTTTCCACATGTTCATTTTACAGGACAAGAAAAGGGAAGAAAAATAGAAACAAATAGAATAAGATTTCACAACTGGAATAATTTTCTCAGACAAATATGTTTCCAGACACCCCATTAACAAAGCAGCTAAGCAAGATCAGCCAAGCAGTTGTCATCAGGGCAAGCAGACCAACTCCCTGCATGCACTGAATTGGCTGAGAAGATAGGGCATGGGAGGGAAATAGGCATCACATAGAGCTGGAAAGGGAAAAAGTATTAATGACTTCATAACCCAAAAAAACACGACGAAAGAAACACCTAAAATACATGCTTGGGGAAATGTCACCAGGACTTATAACCCCCATGTTTCCT
>NW_010184638.1:25721-69631 GCF_000695765.1 Mesitornis unicolor | reverse complement strand
TTCCCTAGATCCTTGCTAAAAAGGCATTTACAACGTCCTTGCAACACTTTGTTGTAAGATGACTCCTTAGTCTCCTACTTTTTAAGTTCCTTTTGACAGGTTTGCCCAGGGCATGTTGGAGCAGCACCTCACAGACATCTGTTGCTCTGGCTCCCTTTTCAAGCTTGCCAAGAGACATCAACCAGATTGCTTTGCAAATACAGATGGGAGGTTGCAACCTACGGGTATAACCTACATAGCATCCCTTCTATAGGTAAAAAATAATAAATCCCAAAATAACCACAGCCTACGTGCAAGCTCCAGTCCCTGTCTTTTTATAATATCATGTTGTGGTAACACCTGGCCACTTCTGCTAATGCTCTGTTCTTTGGCAAAAGGAGCTTGTCTACAGGGATCATAAACCAGAACGCTCTTACCTCCTTGAAACTGCACATCAAGAAGAGTCATGATGTAAAAGTCACCCAATTGACAGAAAAACACCACCTCAGCCCTCCCCACAGCATCACAGGCAGAAACACCTCTCAGATGTCAACTACTCAGCTCACAGTTAGACACCACCAATATCGGAGCTCTGGCTTCTGCTAATAAGATGCTCCCACTTAGGGAAATTTTTCACAGAGGAGGCGGCTCCCTTCTTCATGTGAGACTGAGGGGTCTCCCCACCACTGCCCAGTGCCACCTTCCAGAACATCTGAGGGTACTGTAGTGATTTTCACTCTCAGATGTAAAGACCAAATTAAAACTCACTTTTGGAGGCAGTGGCTGAATTATGCTCTCGAAGTAGTTCGGCATCTGTCCATGAGACCAGGAGCTTTCTGCTCAGCAGCCAACGCCAGGAGCAGAATGGAGGACAGCAACCATGACGAGTGCTGATGTGAAGTGAGACAGACGGACAGAAAAGCTGCAGACAAGCCTGCGGAGAGCAGTAGCAGGGACTGATGGAGTGCCAGATGGTTACAGAGCAAAGTTTTGCCTTCCTTCATAGCTAACAGCACTGCCCTCTGAGCAGCTCCACTGTCAGTGCAAAATCTGTTCTTGTTCAGGGTCTCATTGATTAATATTCACTCTCTGGTTCTCCTGCACCGTGCAATGTAATGATGCACCAGTCCCTGCTGCTGCAGTGGTCACGAGCAAGAGAGGGACAGGAAGGAACGCTCTCAGCCATCTACAAAGTGTTTGCCTTGCAGTTTAGACCCAAAATAACCATTTGGAAACTTGCCCCAGTCAGTTTGGTATTCTAGAGGCTCTGTCAAATGCCTCAGTGAGAAGCTGGGTGCCTGGTTCCTATGGATGGGAAAGGTTTGCCTGTGTATGCCTATGCACACATGCATGGGATGATCCAGGCTGCCTAAAATAACCAGCTAAGCACTGGCCATCAGAGGCAGGTGTTTCTGATGACCTTGATGTTTAATTTTTTGGAGGTCATGGGAAAACCCCTGTTTAAGACTTTAACAACTGTGACCCTGAGCCATAACTGGGAGAATGTTCCCAGTGGGGAATACACCACTATTCCTCATGCGCGTAGTAAATGTTACTCCCACCTTGCAATTCTTCAGCACAAGTATTCCCAAAGCTTCATCCCCTTTCCTAGGAAATACAGTGAGCAGCACATTAAAACAGGCTCCTCTACACAAAAATCCCAGGCAAAATTTCCAGCTTCTACCTCCACATTCATGCACTAATGACACCACAGCCTCTCGCCATCTGTAAAATTACAGCTATAAGATTACAGCACCAGTAATGATATAAATAGATGGTGATGCGCACAGATGACGACAGAGACGAATAGTCAGGGATTTATTGTCCGTCAGGTGTTGCATTAGCAGATGATGGCCAAAAGCAGCAAAGAAGCCCACAGTCACCCTGTGCAGATTTGCCCCATTCATATCCCCAGCTCCAAATTTACTGTAAGAGTCCACTTCCAGAGCAGCTCCTCAGTATCGGCACAATGGTATTTCCAGTCCACAAAGTTGCTGCCTGAGCTCAGCTACACCAGGGCAAACAATGCCACCGGACACCATTGCCTGTCCATGCAGCAAGGATGCACCGTGACCCCTGTGCTGTACTTTGAAGTCCAGTGCCGCGAGGTGACCTACATCAACCAGTGTGACTACAGGGGCAGACTGCTTACAGCTAAATGAAAGGCCTAGAAACTTGAAGATTTGGAGGATTACAAGGGAGATGAAGCTGAGTCAGGTCCTAATCCCAAGTATTTTCCCTGATTTTGTGCACTAAAATGAGATCTCTCTAACACCATGTACTGCAAGTTTTCTTGTTTGTATTTGTTCACAACCTTGTAGTGTTTGCCCTCTGTTTAGTCGCAGAAGCATCACGGGACAGGAAAATGCAATTCAGCAGCACAGAGCAGGACAGGAGGAAACTCAAGGGAAGAAGGAAGAGGACTCTCATCCATAAGCTGCCCAACTACAGACAAGACCTTCAGAAGTGTGAATTTTGGTTTAAGCATCACATTTCCATTACATTTTCACGAGAAAAGAAACATCCATGCTCTGAGGGTTCAATTACTGTCAGAACAGTGTCAACATAGGAAAAGTACTTCGATTCCCAGAAAAGTCAGGAAGCCTTAACTATAGTTTAAAAAACTAATCCACCACCATCACATTGTAAGACCCTGATGAAACTTGTACAAGGCTTTAAGGCTTTCAAGGGAAATTTTAGACAGAGCACTAGCATTTCATGGATCAGACAATCCAATTTAAGGGTTTGCCTGTGCTAGGAAGGTCGCTGCTTCCACTAGCCTGCGGTGCTTAAAATGGCATCCTGCTCACTCAGCCACATGCCTCAATATGGGTGCAGTTGTGCGTGCAATAGTAATTGCATTTGAATAGCTTTATTTGCTTTTGTAAGCAAAATAAACTACACCAAATAAGACAGCGTTCTCCTTCTCCTTGCACTGGGAAAACCACAAGTACAAAACTAAAACCACACCTCTGACAACATGGTTATTTATTGATTGGCATTTTCCAGTGTAGGCAAATATTTGAACCTTCATGGAGACAGGAGGCGAGTGAAGAACTGAGAGTGAAGATGAAATACCTCACTTTCCAATTTACATGGATTTACTATTGCCTTAGCAGTGATGTTTCACAGCATATTTTCCCCCAGGAAAGGAATAAAAATGGGCTGACATTCCATTATCTTTTCCACCTTGTACCAGATCACCTCCAAATTAGCTCTACATGGAAATAAACTTTCTCCCAAAGCAAACAGAACTTTTCCTTATAACGCAGTAAGTTTTTCTTCTAACAGGAGACTATCATTTTAAACACAAACTTGCTCCCCTTACATCAATTCCTTAACACTAATTGTGTAATACAAAAGGTACAGAACAGGATTTCCGATAACATCATTTCTTAATGCAGCTCTGAATCTTGGTCAGGATGTGACATTGTAGAGCCCCAGTTAACAATTCATTGGAACCCTTTTCACATTAAAAACTCTTGAGTTTTCACAGTGCAGACCAAAAGGGACAGTTTCAAGTCTCTTCCAACCACTGCCATGTTTGAATCTCCCCTATATTTTCCCCAAGATGCCTTCAAAATGAACAATATTATCTTTTCCTGTCTGACACAATGTTCTGCTCAGAAATTTCAAATGAAAAGAAAAAATTAAAAAGAAATAAATATTCCAAAAGGTACTGCTTGGTTTTGTATCTGGAACTTCTTTTTTGACCACAACGCTAAGATTCTAGGGTTTCACTCTGCCTGTGAAAGGGAAGGGAGACAGCACTGCTGCTCCAGTCAAAGTATTCCAGCAAGGAAAAGCAAGGCTCGTGGTAACGCTGCAAGCTGGGCAGAGCAGTGGGATTCATCTCATCTCCCATCGACACCTTCAGTTTGGAGGATGAAAGCAAGGTAACCAGAAACACCATCCTGACCCTCTCGCTGACTCCCAGCTTCATCCATTTGGTTCAGTGTCTTCTCCAACCTGAGCTTTGTGGGAGTTGGTGTGTGCATGGACACTATCCTGCCCCCTTCACCCACTGGAGGCTTTGAAAGGGCTCAGTGAGTGTGACTGAGACAAGTACCTCGATGTCACCATGTTGTGTGTGTTCAAGCTGGCTTACATCTTCTACAACCATAACCTTCATGAGGAGGTCATCACCATCTGCAAGGTCTTCTGTGAGAGGCTGCAGGCAGTAGATGCCTACGCATGTCCAAGCATACCCTCAGAGAGGCTGTACAAATGCTTCAGGCTGCAGGGGGCAAGCTACCACAAGCTGGAGCAAGCCCTGGTGTCTGTGGGGCAGTGGCTGGGCACACTGCAAGGCCGCATCAGGGAGCTGCTGGCAGAGCCCAGCTCCCTCTGGGTCAGAGTCAAAACAAACGCTGTGAAATGGGAGCTGAGGACTTACAGTTGTGAACCCTGAAAGGAAGGCTTGCATAGGCATAGCCTGGACGTGGAGACCTTGCTGACTGTTCTCTTTGTGGAGTTAAAAGCCTACAAGACAGTCTAAGCCGACACGGGGCAGGAACGCTACGACGTCCTCTGTGACCTGCTGGAGATCTGCTCATAGGAGAGCAGCCGCCTGCACAAGTGAGCTGTCAAGTTGACAGAGCTGGCCCAGGTCTTGTGCTACCACAGCTACACCCAGCAGACAGACTGTTCCTCCTCAGACACGGTCCATGAAGCCTTGCAGTGGCTGGAGTTGGTGCCCAGGAACACCCAGAACCAGGACTGACTCCTCAATGACCAGGTGCAGGCTCTGCTCTGACTCTGCATCTGCACCGTGGAGTCCAAGATGGAGAAGAGCATCAAGAGGGACCAGAGAGTTAAAGCACAGGGGCAGAACCTGGGTAACTTTGAGCGCAACAGCGTCAACTATGAGGCCAGCCTGCTGGAGGACAGGTTCCTGTATGACAGCATCGCCTTCAACCTGGCCACGGAGACCACTCTGTCCAAGAGCCTGGATGACGGCTTCGCCTTACAGAAGCGGGTCCTGACAACACAGGGCCATGTCCTGGCTGTGCGTAGCCCCAAGCAAACTGTGGCCTCCTTGCACCTTCTGGCAGCTCTCTACAAGCTGCTGGCCAAGCCCTTGCAAGCCATGGAGAGCTATGTTTCCTGGTCATAGCCCTGTGCAGCACACCTGGGGACAGCCTGGGCATGGCCAATGCCCTGTGCCAGGTCACCAAGATGCTCCTCCAGCTGGAGTCCTCCAGCTGTGCCCAGCTTTTCATGAAGGAGACGGAGTCCTGCCTGCAGAAAGCTGACAGCAGAAATGATTCCTACCTTCTGCTGCAGCAAACCTGCCTCCTGCTCAGCAGCCAGCTGTGCTGTGTCAACCACCAGATTGAGGAGGGTCTCACCCTGTTGCTGGAGGTTCTTCAGAACCTGCCTCTACAGAAAATCATGAAGGTCTGGTACCTGCTGCAAGCCCACATCCTTCAGCTGGTGGCCGTTTACCTGAGCCTACCTCTGTCACGGTTTAAGCCCAGTCGGCAATTGAGCACCACCATGCCCCCCAAAAAGGAGGCTGGACAAAAGAAGGACTGAGAAGGCTCTCACCACTTAATGGTCGTGAGCAAAAGACAGACTTATCATAGGGAGAAGAAAATCAAAACCATTTCGTTACCAATAACATCAGAGAAGAACAGCGAGGGATACAACCAGATCTTAAAACTCAAACACCTTCCCCCCCACCTCTCCCTTCTTTCTGGGCTGTTTTGTTCACAGTTTCTTCACCTGTGATCATGATTTGTCATCTGGCCTCCAAGCACTGCAACTCCATGGATGGCATCTTTGCTGGTTCTTGGACCTTGCAGCTGCCCACACTAACTCCAGCAGAGCCTGAAACTGCAACTGTCCCCCAAACCAAGACAGATAAGGGTCAACTTGAACAGCACAAAACCAAGGCAGCAGTGACCCCCACTATGGCAGATCCCAAAATTGTTACTGTAAATGTTTTTTGGTTTTTTGTTTGTTTGGTTTTTTTGTTTTGTTTGTTTTTATTAAAAATCCAGTACCTGAAAGTTGTCTATAAGAAAGCTGGGGAAGAACTCTTCACAAGGGCATGTAGCAATAGGACAAGAGGTAATATTTTTAAACTAGAAAAGGGTAGATTTAGGTTGAATATTAGGAAAAAGTTCTTCGATATGAGGGTGGTAGATCACTGGCACAGGTTGCCCAGAGAGGTGGTGGAGGCCCCATCCCGGGAGATATTCAAGGTCAGGCTTGATGGCGCTCTGAGCAACCTGATCTGGTAACATTGTTCCTGCTCACTGCAGAGGGTTGGACCAGATGATCTTTAAAGGTCCCTTCCAACGCAGCACATTCTATGATCTTGTTAATCTTATGGTACCCACCTCTCTCCAAACTGATCTGCGATATTTCTTTGCCCAGTGTGGCATCAATTCATGCAAATGGGTCTTTCTGCCTTCCACCAGGAAAACCCAGGCAGCAGACAACACAAAACCTATAGATCATCATCCCACTTTTTGTTGTTTAAACTGCTCTGTACATTTCTGGGATCCAGAACACTCTCTTTATTAAATAATGTAATTAGTCACTTGGAACTGGAGCACTATCATTAGTCTGCAGCTTAACAACATAGGTTAGGAAACACGCAGTTTATATACAACATGGCATGAGGACTCAGACTATGGCAAGTACTGCATAAACCATCTGAACCTCCAGAGCATCCAAGTCCCTCTAGCTCCACAGGACTGGACTTGCACACAGTTTCCACCCTTCCTGCGCTCACTCTCTGATCTTCTCTTTCTCCAGCCACAAGCTGCAATATCTACAATTTACAGAGGGCCAGATGGCTGGGTTTTGAAAGCTCTTCTGAGCTCACACCTCCCCACAGCAGTGGGGAATGCTGGTCCTTCAGCAGGTCCTCCACAACACTCCCCTTGCACCACCAAACCTGGAGCTCTGCTTTGCCAGGTGGACTCAAATGTGCACAGAACGGGGCTGGCTTAGCAAGAGAGCCCTGGCCCACATAGCAGACACTAGCACAGCACAGAGAAAGGGCTAATTCAAAGTTCATGCAGCTAGAGCTTGGCTCAAATTAGTTTAAACTTCCTCTGTGGTTTCTCTTTCCACCCCATCTGCTCTTGGATAAGCAGAATTATTCTTATCTAGGTACCCATTTCTCCATGTGGTTTCATTAGGCTGGTAGATGAGGTTTTCTTATCCTCTACAACCTGCCAGAGATCATGAACAGAACTCGCTCATGAGTAACGGATGCTCAGGGAGGGGAAAAACAGAAAACCAAGGCTCACTTATCCTTGTTTTTTGGTGTTATTGAAGTAGGTTTTCATTAGCTGATAAACGCTCTGACAGTGCAATTACTCCAAGAGAAATCATCGTGCAGAACAAATCAGTACATCCACAAGGCTGTCTCCATTCTCAAGCCTCTAAGGAGACCGCTTCCCCCATCGATCAATGTATAGGGGAAGGAGACGCTAATTCTTCCCAGTAATACTTTGCCTTTCATCCGAGATTTTCAAAGCACTTAACACTGAGCATTTGTTTTGTTAATGTTTAGAGGTCCCAAGAGAGTGGAGGGCCTCACTGCATTAAGAAATGGATACAGTCAAAACAGCATCATCCTTGTGCTGAAGTCTATGGTCTGACCAGACTGGACAGATAAGGTGCATCAGAGGAAACCAAAGCAAAGGAACTTGTATATAATTACCCACTGAGATGATTATGAAGACAACTCTGTTCCTCTGTGTCTCAGCCTTACTGGATCAGACTGTGAATGATGCAGCCAAACTCTCTGCACCAGAGCCACAACATCCCCACACATATAGGAAAGGCCAAAGGAATTTTGATTTGCAGGAAGCAGGAGAAAAGACTTATTTCTGTGGTCCCTAAAAAAAGCTCCCAGATTTTTCCTTGATAAACTAAGGCTTGAACACCTGCAGAGACAGATCCACCATAAATGCCAGGAAGAAATGTGTGGAAAACATGTATGTGAACAGCAGTCATTCCTCTTTTCAATTTCAGTATTTTCTTCCAAAGCAGAATGTATTGTATATTGCTTGGATCTATAAATAATTTATGTATCTGAAAGAAAGGAGGCAAGGTCTTACAAATTTAGGTACCATATGCCTACATACACATATTTGTTTGTGTATAGAAATATATACACACACAATGCTCCGCTACTCTGGCACTCGATTTTCTTGAGACAGCTCGTTTCCTTCCCCTCTTCTCTCCTCCTTTGCAGGATCACAATAATGAAGTTAGGCCTGGCAACATTAGCAAAGCCCTTATTTAATCCACCCTTTCAAATTCAACTGATATCTGCCCAGATAATATCAAGAGAGCAGCCGAGGCCCCTTTGTCAGCAGCCTTGAAGGAGTCAAAAGCAAGAAGATAATAAGAAATCTTATTACCAGCTTGGAGAAAAAGAAAATAGGGATTTGAAGAGATGTATAAGCCAAAATCAACCTTAGGCAAATGCATGTGAATAGGGCTTATCAAATGCAGTACATCAGGACAGCCCTATAATAGGGTTTTCTATAATAGGGTTTTAAATGTGTACAATTCACCTAACCAATTAAAAAGCCATTTTGTCAGCTGCTGTGCAGCTCTGTCTCCATCAGGAGAACTTCCTCAGCTGAAGAAAATAACTTGCATTTCTGTTTCAAGTCCAGGGCAAACATTTTCTTCTGTTCTCTTCTACAGCATCAGTGACCAAAAATGGCATCCTTGGTTTACAGAGGATGCTTTTCTGTATCTCTTCAGAAACACAAAAAACTAAATCCTAAAATGCATCCCAGAAGTTGATTTCAGTAACAAGATGCTTTTGAAATAAGATAGCTTGAAGAGTAATAGCACTATATACTTGCCTGAAAGTAACTGAAGTCACCTTATTTCTTGGAATTTCTCAAGAACCAGAGATACGGCATATTTTTATGAATTACTGATCTAGTATTTCTCACAGAACTCTGTTCTTCAGCAAATTTTGACCAGTTGGCATTTTTACACTTGAAGCTAGATATTGCTTCAAAAAAATCCAAAGGTTTTGTAGCCCTGCAAAGAAGAGACTGCCTTACAGAGAAATCACAAGTAGCAATCTGATTACCAGAATGACCTACACAAACTTTTATGGTAACTATCATCTCCAAATTAGTGTTTCCTTCAACCTCTGTCCTCTTCCCTTAAAATAAGGCTGGCATTCAGCTACTCCTCTCCTGGATAAGCTCCAGTACACCACTGTTTAACCTTGCACAAGAGACAGCAGAGAAGCTTTTGCTACTGAAGGCACAAGCACCCATCACCACTGTACCTCCTTCAAAGCCATGGCTAAGCAATGATTTGAGGAAAACATTTTCACCAATCTGAGTCTCAAAAGCAAAAGGGAGAAGAAGATGGCTCATTATTAGCAACAGATGGCTCTCAGTAGTGGATCTTCACAAGGAGGAGTCTGTATCATTTCCCAGTTTGGGGGCTTGGAAATCTGAGACACCACGGAGGTGAAGTGGTTTGCCAGGGGGCACTCACAGTGACTCTGCTTCTTCTGATTTATTAATAAACTCCATATATACTGACTCAGCTGGAAAATATGACGGTCTGTACAAGACAGATGATAGTTGGTTTATGTCCCAGAAAGGTAACACCAGTTGAGCATGTTTCTAAGCATGTTTCTAAAACCAAAGTTATATTTAAGTGCTCATATGTTACAGCTGATCTCACCCCAGAAGATAACGTCTATTGTGCTTTGCAGTTAGCAAGAAGGCAGGGTGTCCCACTGGGAGCAGAAGTAGTTATCTCAAACAATTGCTCATAGAGGATTTTTTTCTGATTTGGTTTTGAATTTTTTTTTTAACCTCAAAACCATTTAACTTGTCCCAAATACTTGGTTTCACATGACCCATTTATGACTATGATGATACTATAGTATCCACATCATTTACAGGTCACCAAACTATGACTTGCAGTGAGCACAGCGGCTGCACAGCAGCCCAGAAACCACTTGGTATCATCTTACCCTTGTATCTGATCACTGAGAATCTGAAGTCTCTTCATCACCACAGATTTTGTTGCAGAATAACCATTTCCAATGGTTACACTAATTGCACATCAAACATACAGCAAGAAAGCAGGACACTAACCCATGCAATCCGCTGGCATGACCAGTTTCTTCATAAGCTTGGGACATACTAATACAAAGAATCTTAGCCTAGCAAATATAATTTTTTTGATTGAATACAACACAGGATTTAACACCAATAAAAGATAAAGTAAAGGTAGGCAATGGCCTCCTTTGCTGCTCTAGCAGGACTAGCAACACTAACTATAAGTAATAACTTGCTCACAATGAGAACAGCTCACCCCTACACACACCCCTGACCTCGGGGAAGGTATCGACTGCTGAAGACTACAGTGAGTCTGCTCTACACCAGGTTTTGGATTTAAGCAACAAGTAAATCCAGTTTGCAACAGAACTATGAACTTGGGCTGTAGATCTACTAGGTACTGCAAATATGGCCTATGTTTTTGTAATAGGGTCCTTATAGGGGCTGCTATGCAACCCCACATTGTTCCAAGGCCTGCGCAAGCCCTACACCTGTAGTCACGTCTCTGCCTGGGATGCACCTGGGAGCTCTGCTGACTTAGTTCAGCTCTGTGCCTAATCAAAATTAAAAGCCTCTTAGAAAGACTGCAGTCTGCAAGACTTCAAAGGGAAGGTTGGTTAAACAGCATGACTACCTGCAGACCCAGAGGAACAAGATTTTCTTTTACTGTTGTAACTGAAAGCCTACAACTGCACATGGCTGTGTGCTGTGGCAGGAAGCCGTGCAAAGAGCTCCTTTCCTTCTCTGCGTTTTGCCCATCTCTGATAAGTTAACCCTCCCACCCTAGCAGTTCTCTCCCATAGCTGCTATGTCACCAAGGCACTTCTCCAAGCCTTGAGGGTCTGCTTCTCCTCTTGTCTCTCTACTGTTAAGAAGCACCAACTTTAAGAGCTGACAGCTCACAGTAATGGTGGATATCTCCAGTCTTAACACATCTGTGCACAGACTGTGCCTCACAGCCCCCAGTAAGCACTTCAAGAGGTGTTCCCCTGTATCAAGGAGAAGAGAGCTGCAGAGCTGTGTGGCACTTCTCCAGTAATCCCATTTGCTTCCTGCAAGTGAATGGTTCTGAATGGTATTTGAGAAGTTACTGCATTCACTGACATATTTGCACACTTTTCCCATTGTCATGTAAAGACATAACAGATGTAGCCTGGCTTTCATGGACACAATTGCTCTCCATGGGCATCAGATCCCAAAGGGCAGGCAGTATTTGAGCACAGTTCAGTGTACTGCACTAGATGCTGCAAGCCTACCTTATTCTGCTGCAGGCTTTGGTACCTGTCTGATTTTGCCCATCCTGTCTTTGGTTTCCACAGAAATTCATCAAGATGCTCACGTGCACCTATCCTAACTGGAGCCTTCCTGATCAGCTCTGAATTAAATCTAATCACCAGCTTATTGCCTAAACTTCATTAGTGCCTATGAGTAGCAGGAAACAGGGAACACTCTATACAATTGAGAGCAGAGCTAGGCTTGATAAAACTTCATAAAAATCATCTCTGGAAATAAATAGCCTGTCCAGAGCTCTAAACCTCTGTCCTGCATCTGGGCTAGCCTGTATAAAGCTCTAGATACACTCCAAAAATAAGATGACAGTTAGCACTTTTTATCCAGAAACCTTTAGCTAGATGATAAAACCAATCCAGGAGATAAAGAGAAAGAAAAGACAAGGAGAAAAGTAACAGAGCAGCAAACATCAGAGGAGCAGCCCAGCTATGCTTTAAAGACAAAAGGAACCTCTCAGTCATGCACAGCATTTAAAGAGCAACGCTGGATTGCAAACCTGTGCCAATGCCACTGCAGCATCCAGGGGAGCCCAATGAATACCCTGAGCAGTTACATAGTCTGTCCTTAACGATGGAAACATTTGGAAATTGCTGTCACAAAATGGGAAGTCATCACACCTCCATCTGCGCAGAAGGCACTCAGCCCTTGGCATGACACTCACATCCCCTCCAGAGCTGTATGGAGGTGTCCTGATGAGAATGCAGTTGGAAAAAGCAAGAAACAAAACATCAGCTTTGCTGTTCCGGAACATGATTATTTGCAGAGCTAAAATATTTTTAGCCATTTAATGAAAATCCAATTTAGAGCTTCCTCAAGATCAATTTTAATAATTAGAGAACTTACTTCTATATTCTATCTCTGTATTTTAAGGGAGGGTTATGTTAGTTTGGGGTATAAAATACAGATTATCAGTTGCTTCTTCCACAAGTGCAGACAACTGTCCTGCTCCCCCTGTCTAATTTATCACTAGATCACCAGGAAAAGCAAGCTCACTTTGCTCAGGGCTTGTTACAGCAGGAAACGAGACGCACACTTGTGCTGAAGTCTTGTCATGACACTAAAACTGCTGTCAGAGTTAAACTGGCAATCTTTCCGAAAGCTCGAGTAGAGGAGCAGTGCCTGGAAATGAAGCAAGAAGGGGCTGTCTTTTCTGTGCAACAGCTGGGAAAGAAGGCTACAAGCTTCTTTTCAAGCCCAGCCCTCATTTAACTGAAAAGATTAGACCAAAATCAAACAGTAAGCCACTCTCAAACTGACAGATCAGGAGGACGACACATGCAAGCAAACAGCCTGTGTGCAAAAATGAGACAGTTGAAGAAACAGTGGCTTTTAGTTTCCTCCTAGCGAGCAGACTGAGGAGTCAGACATTGCCTGGCACTGCAAAGCTTAGGATGCTGATCAAGTGGGAGATTATATTCTCCATTCTCACACCCTTTCTGTAGCAGACGGCAGCTATTAGAGGATCACCATAACACTACGGGGAGGCAGCACAACAGAAAGGCTCCAGCCCTGATGGCAGGCTCTCACCTGGTATGGAGGACCTGAATCTCTACCTCACAGCCCAGCCAGGCCTCCTACGTGTGTAACCAAACTGGCTGGCAGCTCTGGGTGGAGGTAGAGTTGTAGAAACGTTAAGATGCTGATTTTGGAGAGCTACAGCATCTTGCAGTGACACAGCTCTACAGAGTGGCTAATTAAGCCCAGGCAGGATGCAGGACTTTTGCTCTGATTTCTTTCTCTGTGTCAGTGCTATAAAAACAGAATGAAAAACAGTAAGTATGGCTCTTTGGCATGAGCAATGCCCACTGCAGTTGGTGGGCTGTGCCACTAGCTCACTTGGCATTAGGAAATCTGCCTTTTGGACAGATGATAACAGGAAAGGCACCTGCTGCTCCCTTTTCCTTAGGGCAGGGCTGTAGGATCCAGAGCATCTTTATTCTGGTTCCTGCATGAAGTGAGTAGAAGAGTCAGGTATAAAACATGAACCTCAAATGAGAGCTTCATGGACCTGCCTCCACTTACACAGCTCTTCCAAACCTCATCAAGTAGCTCATCTCCGCTTTCAAGGAAGTGCCACATGTCACAGCACTTTAGTAATTTTTGCATTGACTGCAAGGAGAAACACATGGGTAAACTGAATACCAGTGATTACCATAACCATCAAAGCATTTGACAGTATCCCATTTGACAGCATTCCCCCACCACAAATAAAACCTTCACTAAAAACATGAACTGTCGAGCCACAGCCCATGATGAACAATCGGTAGCTCCATGTGGTTTAACAGACATTTCCATCCTAGTAGCAAACATTTCATTTACCTCTCTGAAAATATTACTCAAAGACCACAACACTCTGTCAAGTTTTATAGACAGGGAAAGCATAATTGAAATCATTCATCCAAAGTCTTGGAGGAGTAGTGTCTCAACTGGACTATAATCCAAGCAACTCTTCTCCAACCCTGTTCCCTAAACGTGAGCTCACACTTGGTTGCCGAGGATTCAGTAACAACTAATTTTTGCACCACAAAAACCTAGCTGTCTTTGCTGAGAGAGAGTTCCCACTCTGCAGACTATATTATTGTTGTTATAGGAACACAAAGGAAAATATCTGACAATGAAAAAAAACACAAAATAGATTTCACCAAGTGCCTCAGCTCCATACAGAGAGCAGATGTTAAAACCTTTGATTGGTGTCAAAATATCTCTTTCAAAAGTGGCAGGTTTTGAATGGTTTGGTAATTAAAAACTCTGAAGATTGCTGGCTTTAGTTCAGCACACTTCACATTCACAGAAAGGCTTATTTCTTCCCTTCACAGCGCCAGATATTGATGCACAACCAAGATATTTAAAACGCCAGTCAGCCATCAGCTTCTGTGCGAAAACAGCAAAAGCCAGCAATGCTAAAATCCCAACATCTGCAGAGACTGTTCACATATCATCAGTCTGCCTGGGTAATAGAGAGACAAAAACTTGCAAAACCACATAAAACCACAACCAGTGTTCACACCTCGCAGATGAGGGAAGGATTTCTCCCCACAGGCACTGCCAGCTCTGAATGGGGAATGAGTTACCCAGCACCTCAAGGACAACTTTCTAAGCGTCTATCTCAGTGCTGCAGTCACGATGTCCTTCATCGTGCTTCCCATGGCACAAGCTCAAAGATCACCATCTTTCCCCTTGATTTCTCTTTAGCCCTTCATCTTGCCACACCATCCTCTTCACTAAATACTTCTATTAGAAAGAAGCCCAGAACATCTACCAAAAATTGTAGGCAGACATTTTATGTCTGTTTATTAAACCCACTTTATCTTGATGTGCATAACCGACAACAGTCACCCAGAAACATCTCCAGTATCAATTTTCAGTGTCAGTATCACACGCTTTCTTCCTGTGCATCAGTGCCATTGCTTACCTAAGACTACTCCAATTCAGCTACATGGTGAGGTGGACCACGTGCAAAGCAATGGCTTTGGCTTGGAATTTTTACTCTGTTGAATAAATAGAAAATCATGTTGTCCCATACGGAGTTGGGGCTAAAAGTGTGAAATTAGCAGGAACACAAAGTCAAGCAGAAGTGAGAGAAACCACAATGATCCAATTCACTCAGCAGCAAAGAAAACCCCTCTGTCCCAGCAGTTGGGCAAGAGGTACTTTATGGAGATTTTAAACACAACCCCAAGGGAAAGAACAAATGAAGAGCAGAGGAAGCTCAAGCAGGATCTGGAAGCAACCGAAATCCAGTCACTTTAGGAGCCAGGTATTGCCCAGAGGAAGCTCTGTTTAGAGCATACTGAATAGGAGGCTCCAAAGCAGTCATGCTTTGGCTGAACTCCATCACTATTTTAAGAGATCTGGGTATATTCCTTCCAGGATATACAGGGCATACTGAAACACACAAACTCCCCCATAAATTTGTTATAGATCAAGGAGAAAACTGAGTCCTCTTTTTACACCAAAAAGACTTTCCATACAAAAGCCATGTTAGCGATTACATTTTTTTCCTAAAGTGGCACACACCAAGGGTTAGTCATATACCTCCCATTGACTCTAATGAGAGCCTTATGGCTAGAACAGCAAACAGCTTTTTCCAGAACATGGTGGGTGGAAATAATTTCTATTTTAATAGGCCAAGAGTAGTGAGGAAGACAGAAAACTAGAAAAAATTAAGCCCCCTGAATGCTTGGAAGTGGAATAGATACAGCATATGTATTCTCTGCCTGATTTTAGGGACCCAAAACACAACTTTAGTTCTTAAAATTTTCCAACAAGATAAGAAACTAATCTTCAGAACAGATGTTGTTTGCTTGACTTGCTCATTCCTATAGGGTGAACAACCTCCATGGGGAAAGGACAACATGGAGATACAGGCATGGAAAGTGATAAACACAACTTGGGTTTGAGAAAAATCACATAGAAAATGATGTACTTTGTCAGTCATTCAAGGCTGGCATATATAGACTACCAAAAAGAAAAAAAGAGGAGGGGGAAGAAAAAAAGTCTTCTCCAGAAACCCAGGATGTTTCAAGCAAACTTGCATTCTGAAATGGAAACTCACCCCCTCAAATCTATACTTAGAAAGAAATCCCTGAAAAGTACAGTCTGAGATTTCATTTAGGGAAACCGAAAATAATCTTGTAACTGAGGATTTTCAAAACACTTCTGAAGCTCCTTAAAATGCCTAAAGCTCAGCTGTTTGCAAGCTGACGAGCTGGGCAACAGACATGAGAAGTGGGCTGTGAAGGGTATTTTAAAGCAGAGGAGTCTTGCATGGTGCACACCTTTGAGCAGGGACATGGGAAGCCCTACAAATCCACCTCCAGCTTGGAAGCTTGGAAGCCCAAACAGCATGAAGATAACTCAACTGTTGCTTCTTTGATTTAACAGTTCTGTTATTCCAAAGGGCCTATTAACAATAACCTCAATATTTGCATAAGGTTTCAAAACTCTGTACAAACACCAATTAATCCTCTCAACATATTTGTGAGGTAAGCAAATGAGTATTATAATTTCCATTTCATGGATGAGAAAGCTAAAATACATAGAAGTTAAAGCCAATATTTTCAAGTGAGCAGGTGAGCAGAATGAATCCACACTTCTGCTTGAGTGAAAAGCCAAGTTGGAGACAAACACAGACACACAAACATGGTTTTGTGCACATACAAATCCAGTCAAACTGGAGGCACAGCTCACAGGTGCTTCACCAGGCTCACTCATTCTACTCAAAGACACACAGTGAGAGAGCTGCAAAGGCAGAAGAATCCAACCTCAAATGCTGTCCAGGGCTCAAACCCACACTGATCACAACTCAGATTTTTAACCAAATACACCGCAGAGGTGGAGGTCTAAATACAATTCACAACAGTTTACGCATAAAGGCAGAAAGGCTCAACTTCCCTCTCCAAGAAAGAAAAATTGCAGTGGGAACCTGTATTTAACCAAACACCAGGGACTTTGCATCAGAAAGGTATCCCAACAGGAAAGGATTTAATGGATGTGTTAACTCTTCAGACAAAGTCAATGAAACTCAGTCCCAAATCCATGGGAAAATGGGCTGTGTTAGTTTCAGTACTCACAAACTCCTAAAGGATTTTAGTGCTTCATCAGTGACTACCTAAGGCAGGCAGAATTGGGTTGGGGTGAGTATCCCAAAATTGTAATAGAGAACTTTTCCTCCACACTACCATATTACTTAAAAGTCTTGTTAGATATTCAGGTTTTTGCAGCAGCAGGGTATGCACACCTTCATGAGGAGGGTGACAAGGTTTTCTGCTCAAAATTAACACTCCCAACCATACCTGATACTCATCTTCATGTGACAGGTAAATTCTGCTTAGAAGCTCCCAGTTACACCTTGAATACTGGGGGTGCAATAGGTGAGAAGCTGCTTGGTGAGTACAGCAAGATCCCAGGATCTTTCTCCCAGGAGATACTGAACAGTATTCTGACAAGCACCACTCCAACTCACTTAAGTATTTAGGGTGGACATTTTGTCATCTTGCTCTTATAAATCCAAATAAACATTATATCTGCTAGAAAAATAGGTTAGTTATTAAAAAGCACAAATATAAGCATGAATACCTTTAAAAAGTCATTAGTGCCTGGAAGGATAAAACCCCAAAATGAAAAGTGCATCAGGAGCAGCACAAGCTAATTTATGAGTCAAAAACCTTTTGTACAGCGTATACTGAACTGTGAAACAGGTTTGACCATGGGCCAAGTTGTGTTTCCTAGGCTGATGTGTGATTATCCAGCATGACTTTGCATTATAGCACAAGGGCACTGGTGTGATCTACAATAGGGAGCTGCAGAGAAATCACAGGTGAAGGGCCAAAAGTTGAGCATTTTCACAGAAAAAAAAATCCACATTTTTCATTTCAAGTACAAGAAGCTCTGAGTTCAGCCAGAGTTTTAAACTGCAGCAATGAGGAAGAGTAAATTAATTCTTGCTTGATTTATACTAAACAGGAACCTAGTCCCTTATATGCTTTTACTGCTGAGATATAAACAGAATAGATATATTAAATTGATGACAGTTACACTTATCTTGAGAGTCAAGATGCAAAGTAACAAACATGGATTTGCCGCCAGAAGCACATGGAGTAAGACCTAGATTTTCATAAATCTTGGCTGTTGCTCAGGCAACAGCCACTTTTAAACAGCTAACATGCAGGCAGCATTTTTTTTACAAAGCTAGCCTGTGGCATCTCTGTGACTCAGTTTACCTGCTGCAAGCAGGGATGAGGACCTCAGGGTGCGAGAAAGCCACACATGCTTCATGGTCCCTGCATGAGGAGAGCCTCCCCGGGGTCACTGCGAAAACTGGTGCATCCCAGGGAGAAAGCTTTGCTGTTCACTGTGTAAGCAGGAAAAACTGGGATCTGTTCCCTCACCCTCCCTGGGTAGAGGTGTGATGTGGCAGGGCTGCAAGGAGGCTGCACAGTATCACTATCCAGCCCTAAAAGCCTCACAGACCAGCCCTGCCAAATACAAGAATTAACAGACCTGAAGCAAGGTTTCTCCCTGTGGCTGCAGAAGCCTGACATGACACCTACAAAGCAGCTACAAGGCAGGGGGAGAGCCTGCATTCCCCAGTTCCCTTCCTCTTCTCTATTGCAGTGCAGCATTTCTGTCCTCCGAATGCATTAGCACGGCTATTTAATTTTTCCTCCCTGATTCTTTCAAAGAGAAGCAGCTCCTGCCCTGCCAGCCCATTCCTGCTCACCTGATCCTATTGTTTCAGCCCATTCTGATTGCCTGCATGGGAAGGAGTGCTCAGTAAATGAGGACAAAATGTGTTATTATCAGACTTTTCTTCACATTTTCTAGCAAGGTGGTACACGTATGTCAGCATGTTTCAAGTTTTCTTGTTGAGCAGTTTGGATACAGCCTTAGAGTAGTTTGGGATAGAAACCTGGTAGCAAAGCCAGGTTCAGCTGTTTCAGTTTGTTCAGCTCTCAGAGCACAGGGCTGAATGACTTCACATTTAAGTATTGTACCCAAAAAAGACCCTTGCAATAACCCTTAACGTTCAATGAAAGCCTGCTTTGCTCTGCATACTGTAACAACAAAAACCTCTCACTTTATTTCTCTCCTCCAGTTAAATATCACTGCAAGTTTTCAGACTTGGACACCATTAAAACCTGTATTTTCTAGTAGTCAGTAAAAGGTGCATGAAGAACTGATTACGGCAATAGGGCATAAATGATATTTAGGTGGTAATTCCCACCAGTTCATACCAAACACAGAGGAGAAGACTGGAAACTGTAGAACCGTATGCAAGAGCTGTATTTTCAAATATTGGAAGAAGAGCTCTAAATAACATTTGAGGAAGAAGAAAAAGGAAACAGATAAACACAAAAAATAAGTGACCACCTTGCCACAGGTGAGACCATAGCAGGTATGCAGCCTCAGGGCTGAGGAACAGGGGCAGAAGGAAAAAGGGATTCAAATGTGGGGCCAAAGCCAAAATACCCAAAAATCGTTGCTTTGATTTGCCTGCGCAACAGCACTCCAGTTACCTGGAGTGACCTTACGGAAGGAGCCCAGCAGCAACAAGGGTTATAGGGAGATGCTGTGGCCAGATTGTCATAGAAATGCAGGGTATTTTATCAGGTTAAAAAAAGAACAAGACAGTTCCTTCCGTGCATGACAGTAAAGCAGCAGCTTCCCTGCTGACCCCGCAGAGGTAAAAAGGCAGAAAGACAGGAGGGTTTAGCTGAAATTAAATAGGCAGTGGATTAGTATGGGATTTTTATCCTTGACCTGGCTTTCTCTATCACAGTCAGCTTACACCCAAACACATTGGCACAAGAGAAGCCGAGAGACAAATGATACAGTTTTGCCTTGGCACAATCAGAGGAAGGAAGGGAAGAAGTTATCTGTACACAAGGTAAAATTTGTTCCCTGCAGTCGTAGGAAAGCTTCTTCTTCCTCCTTTCCCAAAACACCTCGCAATATTCAACACAGCAGTACTGAAACCTGTACATGGTTGCTTCCACTCCCTCAGGAATAAAGAAGCTAAACAATAATTGTTTTTTTTTTTTGGTTAAATATACTTCCCTCCACATAACCAAGTTTTACAGTTGAAAACAAATGGAGAAGTCAAGAGCTGCAGACAAGGCTGTAAAGCAGGATTCTCTTTTTCTCAGCCAGTTCAGAAAAACACACATGAATCAGAAAAGAACCCTAGGAAGTTTGCTGCCATCCTTTCATTCACAGCGTGCTGGTTTCCCTTCCCCAGCCACTTTTCACAGACAGAAGCTGCAGTAACCACTTCATCCTACACTCCAGGACGAGATGCTGTAGGCAGGAGTTGGCTTTCAGTTAAAACACAGTCCAGAGCATTTTCTGCATTTAGCCTAGCAGTACAGCCCGCAGCCCACCCTGCACTGGCAGGCTCTATGAGGAATATTTGCCTAAAATAGTTATGTATCTTATTAACTACAAACCAGTTCTGCTTCAAGTGCCATCGAGACAGCAACTACTTACAAACTTCTTCAGAATCGCTAAAAATCATAAAGCCAGGTAATACCTTTTTTTTTTTTTTTTTTTTTAAGCTGTGGCATCCAAGAAAGCCTCCACACCATCCCTTTCCTCATCCCAATCACACACTGGCTCTGCATCCCAGCAGGACAAGGTTGGAGCAGCCCGGGAGTGTTGCATCTTGCAGCAGCACCCACTGGGGACCCCAGGGACCAGGAAGACTTCAAGGTCCCTGTCTCGCCAGCCACAAACCCATGCAATCAGAGTGAGTGGTGGCACTGGGCCAGCGGGATGGCTTTGGGTGGCAAAGCTCTCCTCCCCAGGCCCCAGCCACCAGCTCTGCCCAAGAGCCATCACGCTGGGAGGGGGTTATATTTGTATCAGTGTGAAGGCTGATGTGGGTGTGAGGAATGGCAGCAGCAAGGCAGCCCCTCCATCCCTTTGACAAAAGACACACTAACATTTCTTGCTGTGCAATGACTTCAGATTGTCCCTTTTTTACTATATTTAATTTTGAAACAACCCCCAGGAAAACCCTTGCTGCAACTACCTTGGAAGTCCCAAGCAACCAAAACATTGACATTTTTCCTTCTGAAGCTTTTGTTCTGCCTTTTGTTTTTTTAACCTTTGAAATAGTGATTTTCAGTTCACTATAAGGTGGCTGGTCCCACAGACATCCCCAGCCACGGACCTTCCTTATCCCAGACCACCGTGCTCCCATTGGTTTGAAACTCCACCAGCATTACTAGGGTATTTGGAAGGAACAGTGTTAGATGGGTGACCTGAATCTCAGGCTGATGTGTTCTCTGAGCAAGCAACACCTGCCTTTCCTGAGAATTTGAAAATAAGGACAACTTTGCTAGTCTGTCACAAATCCCTATTCAGTATTTCAGTTTAGTGGACTTAAATTGCTCTGACATATAATGCAGCCAAAGGAAAAATGCTCCCCTGAGCAGCTGCAGTTGCTTGTTTTAAAGCAGAATAATCCTGTGCAGCTCCTCAGGATGGATCACTGGAAAGACTGAGGTTCTGTGATGTTAACAACCCATCCCAAGATAACACATGTAATCCTTTGGCTTTAAAACAAAAGCAAACTGAACCACACAGGGGACACTCTCCTTCAGGTCCTGTCATCCTCTGGAAATACGGTCTAGGAAACGTTTTGCCCACTTCTGCATTGCAATCATCTCTACGGTGAAGTGAAGCATCAGATTAACATCCCATAGAAGCATCATAGTATGACTTTGAGGACAAAATATTCCTATAACGTTTTCAACAGGGGAGGTAGGAGAGAACCAGAACTGCACAAGAACTCATCTCCAGGCCTGTCCCCAAAGCATTTGAGTTTAAGATTAGCTCACACGAATTGCTGGAGCAGCTGAGCTTTCTGGGGTCAGAGGAGGAAATTTCAGTCCTTAAGCAGTTTTGCTTCCGTGAGTCAGATGGTCTTGGAGCAATCTATGCACACACGTGCATTTTTACATGCATCCCCTTACCCGTATATTGACTAAGAGCAGCACACTCTGTCCTTTCTTCAGTTCTTTAATGCCACCACACTGTGACTGCAATTCAGCCCTGCAAAAAGGAGGAAGCTCTAACAAAGCAGGGGGAAATCAATACATGACAACTATAATTCTCTGCTCAATAATTACACAGAATTTACACTGCTGAGTAGGTTCCCTCCATTGATTTTTACAAAAATATTTACTGCAGCAGGAACACAGGTATAAGGCTAGGTTTTGAGCCTCTGCCTTTTCAGTACATTGACTTCAAAATAATAACTAATTGCATACTGTACAATGCTTTAATACCTTCATTCAGAGGCACACCTCCACACAGATAGGCACCTGTGCCTATAATCTTCTTTCTCCCTCCCTATTTCTCTTCCTTTGTTCCAAAAAACAAAGGATTTCCAGTCCAATTGCTCACAAACCCTGCTCTCAGATACTTGCTGCAGACTTTCCAAGCAAATCCCCTTCCAGTTTAGCAACTCCTAAGTATTTATCACAGTTTCAGTAAGAAATGAGTCATGTTCTAGAAAGCCTTGAGTCCAACAAGAAAGGAAAAGCATCCCTGGCATTAAGACAACCAGCTCCACCCCATGCCACAATAGCAGGGCTGTCAAGATCACCAGACAAGCCTACTGCTTTAATATCTCAGTTCCAAGTTATAATAAAGCTAGACAGTGCTCAGGCTGTAAATTACAGTATCATGGGGAAAAGCAAAACAAAACAAAACAAACCCCAACTACTCCATCCTGATGCCAAAAAAATCTCAAGTGTTCTGCAAAACTGGGAAGGGAATTGACAAAAGAAGACACACCATGATGTCACTGTCTAACTCTGAAGCAAACCTATATCTTATATCAAATGCGAATGTCTGGTCATCCAGCCTTGGAAACAATAGAAAACAACAGAAGTAGGAAAGAGACAGGATGACACAAGGAAATGAGAAATATGGAAGGAGAGAGCCACTGGACTGGGAATTTAAGAAGAGAGATGACTGAATTGCATAGTAGAGGTGAACACAAACCAACTCTCTTTCAGGGCTTGTGAGTACCCAGGCAGGAGATGTAAAAGTGATCTGAAAAGAAGAATTTAATTTGTGGGACTCACTACTGCAAGATGTTTCAAGACCTAAAACATAAGTCAGCTTAAAGTCAGGTTAGATAAGTTTGGAAAGTATAGGCTCACTAAACACAGCAGTGGTCCAGATACAGCCTCCAAGCCAAACCAGAAGCTCATTGCAAATGCCCAAGCCATCCTCGCCCTATATTGTTTCTTCCACATTTGAACATTTGTTACTGGTTACTAGGTGAGACAGGGTGCAGGCCAAGAGGAACTACGGCCACAGCTGTTGCCAAGTTTAATGTGGCATTGACATCCCTGAACTATTTCCAGTACAAATGACACAAACGTGTATGTGAAGGGGAGGGCAATTCAGCAGCACCAGAGAAAGATGGACACAAACTCTTCCTAGTTTGAAGGAAAAATCATAGAATCACAGAGGGGTTTGGGTTGGAAAGGACCTTAAAGCTCATCCAGTCCAACTCCTGCCATGGGCAGGGACACCTCCCACCAGCCCAGGCTGCTCAAAGCCCTGTCCTTGAACACTGCCAGGGAGGGGGCACCCATAGCTTCCCTGGGCAACCTGGGCCAGGGTCTCACCACCTTCACAGTAAAGAATTTCTTCCTAATATCCAGTCTAAATCTGCCCTCTTCCAGTTTAAAACCATTCCCCCTCGTTCTATTTCTACCTGCCCTTGGAAGAAGTCCCTTCCCAGCCTTCCTGTAGGACCCCTTCAGAAACTGGAAGGCCACAATAAGGTCCCCCTGGAGCCTTCTCTTCTTCAGGCTGAACAGCTCCAACTCTCTGTCAGTCCCCGTAGGGGAGGTGCTCCGGCCCTCTGATCATCTTCGTGGCCTCCTCTGGACCCGCCTCAACAGCTTCATGTCCTCCTTATATTAGGGGCACTAGAACTGAACACAGCACAGCAGGTAGGGTCTCACCAGAGCAGAGCAGAGGGGTAGAATCACCTCCCTCACCCTTCTGGCCACACTTGTGATGCAGCCCAGGATGCAGTTGGCTCATGCTTCTGGCTCATGTTGAGTTTTTCACTGATGGATATCCCCAAGCCCTTCTCCTCAGGACTGCTCTCGAGCCATTCTCCGCCCAGCCTGTATTTGTGCTTGGAATTGCCCCTACCCAGGTGCAGGACCTTGTACTTGGTCTTGTTGAACTTCATGAGGCACCACACAGCTTGGTGTCATCTGCAAACTTGCTGAGGGTGCACTCGATCCCACTGTCCATGTCGCTGACAAAAATGTTAAACAGTGCAGGTCTCAGTATCTATCCGTGGGGAACGCCACTCATCACTTGTTTCCATTTGGACATGGAGCCGTTGACCGCAACTCTGAGTGCAACCATCCAGCCAATTCCTTATCCAGCAATTGGTCTGTCCATCAAATCCACATTTCTCTGCTGCTGATGCTGTCCAGAGGAAAAAACCAAGATGGACCATGAATCCAAGGCTGCTTTTTCACAAAATACTGGCATACAGCAGCTCCTGTGGACTCTCAACAAAAGAAACTGTCCCTTCTTTACAAAATGAGATAGCAGAATGCAAGCCTTTGACTCAAGCGCAAAGGTCTGGATCCAAACCGGATCCAGATAAATCACAGTGGTACCTACAGATGAAAGGTAGCTATATCGCTTTCTGCATTTTCCCCTTCTTTGCAAGCTTTTGACTTTCAGTTTCTGATTTTCTACATGCTGTAAAGAAACAAGGTTTTAACTCCAAGAAAAACAAAGGCAGAAGGTCAGTACTGCATAAGAAGTCTCACTTCTGTTGGTTTTCCCTCCCAAGAATGCTGATGCTGCTAATGTGCTATGAATTTTGTAAGAGTGACTCATTATCTAAGTAATCAAACATTATGCTTCCCTCCGCCCTCCTTAAAGCTCTCCGAGAGCAGGGAATTTTAGGAGCAGGACCAGGGTAACTCACCATGGAGGACGCAGAGGCCACAGCTGGATGTGCAGCACTGGGTGCAGCGTTCACATCTTGGAAACCTCTTCCAGGCACTCGGCGCAGCCGTGCAATGGTAAATGACAGATTAGCATCTGATGTGCTAAAGGAGGGCTTGCTGTTGCCCACTGTCATTACAAGCAAAGCAGAAAGGCAGAGGCAAGGCCTGCAGGAGATGAGCATTAGAAAGGTTTGCTGAACAATGTTTCTTGGGGTGGCTTGGTGTGGTTTCTTTGAAACCTCCTGCAAGCCCTTCCTTAAGTTTTCGCTATGCTGGGGACACACCAAAGCTACTTCATGAGCTTCCACAGGAGCAGTGAATGAACATGAGATGAATAAAACCTGCACCTAAGCTACAGCAAAATAAATATTTATGGCGTCTCCTTTTTGCACATTGTGGAAACAGATGCAAAAAGAAGTTCAGTGACTTGTGCAAGCCAAAATCAGCATTTCTGCTGCTGCAAGTGAGCAGAGTCAAAGGAACAACTCCTATTTACCTTCTTAGTGGTACAAAATATGTCTCTGACCATCCAGGACAGACCTAGGATACTGTCCCTTATCTCCCAACCCCTGACATCCTTGCCCCCAAAAGAGACCACCTGCTGCACTCCACATGAACCAGTCCGCCCAGTCCCACATCCTCAGCCCTCCATGCTGGAAACACCAGACCCCTCAGTGCCAGGCAAAACAATACAAGCGGCCCTCTAAAACATTGAGATGTATAATACTTATTCATCAAGTATTGTAAAGACATAGTAGCTGTTGCTACTTTATCAGGAAGCCAAAATCTGAATAGCTTCTGTTGTCCAAGGCCCAAACATCAGCTCCTTCTCTTCTCATGTGAGGAGAACCTGGTTTTGTATCTTCACACAACTCTTCTGAAGGAAGCCTGTTACATCCTCTCAGAGTGCTTTCAACATAAACACACACTAATGAAACTGTTTCTTCTCTTGTCGTGCTGCCAGAAACATGCAAACATTACCAAAAAAGCCACACAGAAGCAATGCAACTGCATTTTGTATGTTGGCTTTTATAGTTTTTCCTACAAAGGCAAGTCCCACCATCCAAAATACACCAAAAAAAAGCAATTGCAATATATAAGGGCTTAGGACCAACTGGTGCCACGAAGTTTGAATCCAAGGATCCCAAATCAAACTTGTCTCATAGTTAGTAATCAGGCTTTAAAAAGGATAGGTGGGTTTATGTGACACACAAACCCCCACAGAACAGAGGGGGGGAGGAAGAAGGGTCCGTTTTGTGAGTGGGACACTCTTTAAAAGTGAGCTCTGGGCTGTGATTGGGATGCAAGGATGAGGAAATAGACCACTGGGGAACAAGAACTTTGCTCCTAGGACACGATGCTTCCTCCAAGCAAGAGCTTGAAGGTGAGTAGACAGAGGACAGGCTATATATAAATTGTTCAAGATGCATTTCTTTTCAAAAATGAATGTCTGAAATGCATCACATGTTGCCAGAGGCCATCAGAGAAGCATGTAATGTGAATCAGTTCAAGGAAGGAGAGAGAGAGAGAGAGAGAGAGAGAGAGAGAGAAAAACCTGGGCCAGGGGTTGGTGATGCAGAAACCAGGCAGGTCTCTGGGCTGGAGAGGAGAAAGGCTGAACGCACTGGGAAGGGATCTCGCTTACAAAGGTCTCCAGGTACCACCAGTAACAGCAGGTGAGATGGGTCGGTGCAGCTTCACGTGCTCACAGGAGGGTTCTGGAAACAGCAGCACCTGCCAGATGGTGGAAGCTGCTGCTGTTTGCACGCGCACACTGCCCACCATTTCCCAATGCAGTTTAGGTTGGTTTTTCTCCTCCATGTCTGAAACATCTCCAGTTGATTTAAAAAGCCACTTTCTTTTTGTGGAAACATGAAAGCTCTCCATTATTCAGCACTTATTCCACATGGATGAAGGTCATCGGCCTCTTTAAGAGCTCTCCCGCAGCGTGTAACATTAATAGCTGTACCAGGATGAAATTAATTTCATTTTCTGAGATCTTACTTTTGACACTGAACAAAGTGGGTGGGAAGGGAGGGAACAGCAGCAGCGATTCCTTGCACAACCCTAAGGGAATTACACCTCAGGCACCAGGATAAAACCCTACAGCCCACTTCTGTCCTCTCCTCCAGAGCATGCAAAGGACTCTGGGATTAGCTGGTCCATACTGGTGAGCACCAAATCCCAAACTCCTACTCTAGCACATTACCTTTAATACTTAAAAATCACAGTCAGTGCTCTTCCATGAGTGACATTCACAACATGTGAGCAAGTTTGCAGAAGCCTTCCAGGAAGTCTTACAAACCCTTAGGAGCTTAATAAGGTGAATTACTGGGTAAAAAGGTACTTCAGTTATCAGGAAGAAAAACCTGCAAGATTCAACCTAAGCCCATAAAGGAGGAAATACTATGGGAAATGAGAATAAATTGCAGGGTGTCAGCTCCCTCACCTCTCATTTCCATATTCCCCAGAGTCTCAACAACTGCATTTCTGCTGAAAATAAGCAGGGGGGGAAGTTTGGCCATCATACACTGCCCACCCGCCCCAGAGTTCTCATTTCACCAGTTACAACATTCAGAGGCCTGCATGAGTCCTCAAGCAGAAAGCTTAATAAACCTGAAGATACAACTGATGCTGTTAATGACAGATCTAGGCCATGCAGCTGGTCCCAGGACCAACTCCATCAAAGCAGCAGCCAAAGCTATGACCTGGGCTGAGGCTGTACCTCCACTGTATCTGAAGCTTGGCCCTAACAGAGGCCAGAAGCCCAAGTTCCCTTTGTACTACCCTCACAAAGGGGTGCAGCACAGAGGATGCAGCACAGACATTTCAGCAGACCTCAAGGTTAATGGGCACCATTCTCTCTGCAGCTGAATGCTACAAAGGGGTTCTTGCTCCCAGCTGCTCCTCCCCTACAAGAGGTCATCTAGGCTATCTCGTACAACCATCCCTAACCTAGTTCTGCCAAAACAATAAATTCCAGCTTTAATTCTTTAAACAGATGATTTTCTGAACCTGGATCTTTGACTGAACAGAGCATGGTGACACAAGCAGCTCTCCTCAGAGTCTTAGTTATCCTTAGCCAGAAGGGAAACAGAGCCAGACCCTTCAACAAGAGCACCCATCCAGGAAGGCAATGATAAAGCCAAAGGGCTCTCAAACTGAACACAAACCCACTTGGGGTGGAAAAGGAGAGAGTTTGGCAGCAGAGAGTTGCAAATGAAAGAAGACTGAGCCAAGGGAGTGTAAAAATTAAGAGGAAGGCAGGGGATAAAGCAGTGTTGTGACCTGCCTTTTTACTACGAGTAAAGAAAGAGTAGCAAGGAAAGATTACACCAGTGCCCTGCTTCCTGCTGTCCTGACCTACGCCTGTTTAGGTCACCGGTATCAAATGGTATAAACAGCCCAAAGGAGATTTGCCATCATTGTGTAGAAATCATATGCCATTTAGAAGCCCTGGAATTAAGTAGACTTTGCAATTCAGCAAGCACAGAAGGAAAATAAATAAAAAGCAGGGGGCTAAAAGTCAGAATCTCCCTCAGTGCTGGAAATACAGCTTGCTTTTAGCTGTGCTGCACAGGTCGAAGACTAAAGCTTAAGCCATGATATTATGGTTCATACGGCTGAGAAGATATTGGCATTTGGGCAGACGTCAGCAGTTCTTTCAAGCGAGTTACAGATAGCAAGGGCTGGAAAGTCAGAAGCATTTCTGCTGTGTAAAAACGTGACATGCCAAGATGTTTATTCTGTTGTAAATGATGCTCCACATGAGCCTTAAATCCAGCTGAAAAATAGATACCACATCTTACACATACAGAGCTTTTGGTCCAGGTATACTGATGCTTCTTTCACTCCCCCCCAGCCTGTGGTCCCACACAGAGCATTTCAGCATCCAAAAGTCCTAACACCACGTGGCTCCAGGGAGAAAAACGATAGGAAAATGCCTTTACATCAGTCACAGTAAAGCTTGTGAGCACAGACTGGGTGATGAGTGCATTTTACTCACGCTGAATACAAATCAGAGACAACGTACAACCACTTATTGCCTGTTAAATGACCGGCTCCTGTTTTCAGCAAGTCTTTTCACCTTATGCACCCCCTGTAAAGGTCGTCTTGCCTCTCTGAAAGCCACGTGGAGGAAGTGGGATGGGATAAGGGCAGCCCAGGACACGCTGCCCACTGCAGAGCTCCCTGTAGGAGCAGTGCCAGTTCCCATGGCCAGCGAGACCGCTGCCCGCAGCCTCTCTGCTTTAGAGACCTGGGCAAGCTGCGGCCCTTAGGCCAGAGCTGCCCAACCGAGGTCCCTTTTAACCTCACTGAAAATAACAGGCTTTTTAGCTGCTGGCCAAACATTAAATGTCACTTTCATACTAATTTTCAAGCTTGGACATAAGCATTTGTTTTTCAGAGAATGCTCCAGAAAGACTTCTGCACAGATGGGTACAGCCAAGATCTAGAAAACAATCCACCAGAACAGATGAAAGTTGATTTTACTCCTTATGAAATTATTATATCTATGATGATTTTGTTGCATATAAAAGGTTACTGTTAAAACTTGGAAAAATGAAAACAGAAGATGTCTTAAAAAAAAAGATATTGCTGGTACTTCTGCTACATAAAAAGCCCATTAAAGGCACTTCTCTGTTCAGAAATTAATATGCAAGTTAAGCATTTGACTTGTTAATTTTTTGCAAAGGTTTTTCTTGTGGGTTTTTTATTATTATTTTTGGGGTTTTTTTCTTAAATAAACTCTAATTTGCTGCTAGAAAACCCTAGTGGAAAGAAAAGGGAGCCAGTGTGCCCTGTTGAAGGTTAGATCATGTCCAGCTGCATTAAGAAACGCAGAGAAACAGGAGGGAGGAACGCAGCCAACGGGGATTTTGGGCCTGTGGGATGCCATCAGTCTGGGAAACACTTTTTGCCTCCTTGCCACGACTCCAATGCCACAAAGGGCAGAAGATAAAGGCACAGCTCCTGCCCCAGGTGCTCAGGCTGGGTATGCAAGGACAATTGCTATTATCTCCACTGTGCATTAAGCTCTACATCACCTTTGAAATGGGACAGGACCATAAGGCACTGATGAACCTTCAGCTTATTAATAACTTTTTTTCCCCTCCCTAGAGAGATGACACTAAAAATAATAATAATAATAAAAAAATCTTATTTTTAATTTCTCTTGAAGTAACTTGGGAAATTATCACTCTGACTTAACCTTGCACATGCTTAATTTTTAAGTTTATTTCTTTAATAGTCTACAGCTTCCCTTGAAGGGAACAGTAAACTAGTTGTCTGTAAATGGAGATCTACTTGGTCACCAGTTGTATGCGAGTGGGATTAGACCTTCATCATCATTTTTAGAGCATCATGGGTGAATGCACAGCACTGCACAAATGAAGAGTTGCGCCAGACAAATAACAGGTCGCCCATCCAAAAGGGCTTACATTAATTATGTTAATCCAGTAGAGACAGAGGAGTGTGATTAAACAGTCTCTACTGCCTGGGATTTGGCTGTTATCCAGCGGTAATCCTGCACAATCTGTGTTTGAAGTGTGTATGTGTGTAAGGGGGACAACCCTAACCTACCTTCAACATCAAAGCTAGATACTTGGGTAGGTGGCAGCATCCTCAGATGCAGGAGCAGTTCCTGGAGAGCAGCATCTCCAGAGATGAGCCCCAAGTCCCTCAGCTCCGCTCCTGCAGAGCAGCTGGTCTCTCCCTCAACTACTGTGAACTCAAGGACACCAGGGACTTGAAGTTCAGTTGTAACTTTAATTAAACCCCAAAGCCTCTTTAAAGAAGAGCAGAAGTAGACAAGAACACAAACTTAGCGCTAAACCATAATGCTAAGGTGTTTTCTATGCAGCTGGTACAGGACAAAGTCTCTTGCAGAGGTGAGGAAGACTCAGACCTTTGCTGCAGGCACCTCAGGTTAGATTTGGACTCCCCCTCCAGGAGAGAGAGAGGAAACTGTAGAGAAGGAGGCTCATCCTCTTGATGCAAAGAGGAGTCTATTGAATGGCAACAATCTGAGTGCCACATTCAAATCTCCCTTTTCATCACAACAACAACAGTTGTGAACACAGCGGCTGAAAAAGGATAAACAGCCTGGTGCATCACAAGTCACAGTCTCTATCAAATCATGTCCATGAACAGCAGAAAAGGAGAAGGCCCTTCAGGCAACAGAAGCCAGTTTGTGCTACACAGGCAGGTTGCGACTAATAAGTCTTTAACTTGGGTTGGAGACAATAAGTCTTGATGGTCAATACTGGCCCTGCTGCTCCTCTTCTGCCACCTTCCCATGGAGAGACAGAGGTTAGGAAGAACAGAAGGTGTAGACCCTGCAAAATAGGTTCTGTGAATGCTTTACACCTTAGAGCACTCAGCCAGCTTCACCCTAGCCATGCCTGCCAAGCACACTCACAGCAGGGGGGTGGCACACAGAGGGTGGCACACAAAGTGACACAGCAGGCTGCAGCCCTGACTCTGCTCCTGCAGTTTCAGCACAAGGACAGGTTAACTCAGCTTGTGGCCCAGCCGGCTGCAGCCTCTCACCATTGCGGGGAGGACCCTGCTGATATAACACCCACCTGCTGTAACCAGAGCCCAGCTCGTTCATTTGCTCCATCTCTGGAAGGCTGTCACCCATCCAGAGGCATCTCCCAGGGAAAGGGAGCAACAGCCATGATTCACTGCTGACAATGAATCAAGACCTTTAATCTAAAGGGATCCATTTAAACAAATCCCAATCCTCTCTCTCACATCCCTCTCAAAGGGATGTCCTGTCTCTCCAGGACATTGTGGAAGAACCAAGGCACTCTCATAACAAAGGCTGAGGTGCCAACCCTCCTTTGCACAACCAAAAATAACAAGTGAAAAGGCAAGCCTGAGAAATGTTCTGTTGCCATGTCTCCTGGACAGAAAACCAAGGTAGTAATATGCACTCGCAGCGAAGACTGTAGGAACATGACTAAAAGCTATTTCTAAATTCTCAGTCTCATTTGCCAGCTGAGGTGCTACGCATGGCAAAGTAATTTCTCTGTCTCAGCATGGGAGATGGGACCGAAATCCAGCAGACAAGGCAAAGAAATGTTCCTCGGGCAAGAATCAAAGAGACAATGCTTGGGAAGTGCCCGGATAACACAAAGTGCAGATGACTGCTACACAAGTCTGGTTTGCAATGTGCTCTTTCTATAGTAGAAACCCCACTCATACAAGCAGGGAAGAATGTGAAGTTATACTACCATCCTACTACCAACTTCATGGTGGATAACCTCACTGCAAACTGTTAAAACCCCAAACTTGTGTGTTTGCTGTACCTGTCATTCGCAGACCCTCAATTCAAACAGAAGTGCTTTTCCATGAGCTGCTGACAGCTAATTTGTTCAAGGTTTGCATTTTGCTTGAAAAGCTCAACAACCCCAGCATGAAAAGCAACAATGTTTTCCTTGGGTCAGCAAAACAGGGCAAACGCAGCTTTTATTTTTCACCCTACCCCTAGATGGGGGAGGTCTGGGTCACGCTCAGAGGTGCAAATACTCAGCCATGAGGCTGGGAATGAGTTTTGCTCTGTAGCTGTGTAACATCATCCAATTCACAGTTGGAGGTTTTCCAGTTAATAAAACGGCCATATGGGGCATCAAAAAACAAAACCAGAAAACCAAAAGCATTTCCTTCCTTTGCCACCTCCAGTCTTAAAAATCCCTCCAAAAAATGCCAGCCAAAAAGTAAAACAGCAGTCAGTGGTATTCCTGAAATTCAAGAACATCCTTTTCTTCTTACGAGCTTTTTACTCAAAGTCAGTGGTATTCCTGAAATTCAAGAACATCTTTTTTTTCTTACGAGCTTTTTACTCAGTGCAAGTGTTACCAGCACCTTTGATCAGTGTACTATGGGCAGAAGACAAATAAGGGTAAGTTGGAGGCAGTAATTAGCATCTTCAGTGAACACTAGGATCTCTTTGAGAACAAGGCTGCTATAGCACACTCGCTTCCCCTCCCGACACTACCCACACCCACCAAAAACACACTGTTTATTCACAAAACAAGCTTGCTTTGCAAGAAAATGGAGACCACATGCGTCCCATGCTCTAGGAGGAGGCACACAGCAAAGCCCTTGAGAATCGCCCAACAATTGTGATCCAGAAAAGGCAATATTTAGCCCAGATTCTATTTAGACACTGAATTCCCATGGTTATAGATTTAAATAAAGAGCCTGAAATATAACAGAAATTAAAAAGCCTTTTGATGTGAGGCTCCAGGATTCTGTAGGCTTATGGAGATTTCCCATACATAAGCTTGGCTCCCGTGTCAACTCCAGTTGCTTCAATACCTGCCCCCACTCCCTGCCTTAACATGCTGCTGCTCACCTTTACACTCCATCTCCCCATTTCACCTTACTTTTGCCCACATCCTTAATTCTTGCCTGTGCTGAATGCAGCCTTCGCTCATGCTGATTTCTCAAACACTTACCCCATCCTAAGTCACCTCCAACAGCTCCCTGGTGCACTGTAGATAAATTTAAAATTGCCTTCCTGGGCTGCAGTGAGCAGCACGGACGTTCTCAAGCACATCCTTCTCCAGTGCTACACCTCCTTGCCTGCCTTCTCCTCCCTCTGGCTCCTCCAGCTCAGCTCTAGAATTTACTGGCCCTCTGGGGCTAATAAAGCCCAAACTTGCTGATTTTAAGGCACAAAGTAAGTCTCATCTGTTTACTCAGACTTGGAATACCACAGGGCAGCGAGACTAATTTATTCAGAAAGATTCGCTCGAGCTGCCCATAGTACTACAGTTTTGGGGGTGCAGCATGCGAGACGACCTCAAGGAGCTACACATGGGAGCATTTTATCCAGTAGCACTAGAGAACAGCACAGCTTCATTTTCACTTGTTTATCTCAAATTTTCACTTCAACAGGTCTTTAATACATCAGCAAAACCCATTTAAGACTGCATTTTTCACCTAACAGGATGACCTGCCCTTACCTTTGCCAACTGTGCCAACCTGTGCCTTATCTCCCTAACCCATTGCACTTTCTTGCCAGTCCAAGTTATTACAGGAGCACTCTTATCAGTGATGGGCTGTGGTAAGGCCAGGGTGATGGCACGACTGCCGTCTCTGGCAGCAACCAGGTTTTTGACAGCCAGATACCACTTCTGAGATATCTTCACTCCGTGAGAACAGCTTTATGTCCACTTCATCACCTTCACAGTCTCAAAACCAAAACCCTAAGCAACCAGGCAAAAAAGTAACAGACTTGTGAAGAAAAATGCACAACCTAACTAGTAGATGAGAAAAGCTACAGGGAATTTACTGCCATTTCTCTTATGCCAGCTATAGACATCAGCGAGCTTCAAAAGTGACTGGACAAGCCCAGGGCACTTTTTCTCCGTTCTGGAGGCTCCTGAAAGCAGGTCATGATGCAGTGTAGAGTCTGACTGTCCTCAACCTGCTTCTCACACCTCACTGACCACTGTGCAAAGACAGTGTTGGTCTTGGTTGAATCACCCAACTCCTGGGGACAAATTAAAAATAGTTTGCAGAGGTGGAGCAGGGTAGTACTAACAGACAAGAAGCCAGACCCATGTACCCCTCTGACACTAAGAAGGAAAGGCTGTCTTCACCCATGGAGGCTACACTGCTTTCCAGGAGTGCAGTGAAACATTTTAGGTCTCGGAGCAGTTGCAGGACGCTGGAGTCAGAATTCTTGGGTCTATTCACCCTCCCACTAACTTGTTTTATAACCCTGCAGGCATTGCTGGAGTAAAAGTATTTGTTTAACCCATGCTTAGCTTGAGTTTTGCTACTATATATAAATAAAGTACCGCCAGGATGCTAAGCATCTAATGAGGTATGGTATCCAGTTACAGAAGGAACTGTGTTTCCTTTTGATAGATAATTCTCACCAACACAGGAAGAGAAGCAAGATTTGGACAGACAAGAAGTATATTTTACCAGATCAGATGACAGCTGGGAAACAAAAAAATAAATCCTCAAGTATGAGAAGTCACACTGGTCAGAAAAAGATCTACCAAGCATGAGCATGTGTGCTTTCCAGCTGCCTCAGCTGATCACATTGAAGGTGTAATCTCCCCCTACAAACTTCTTACCCTATGGAACCTGTGGGAAACTCTTCACAGCTTACGCAAAACTACTACAAATAGTTTAGTTTCCTGCACTGGCAATGCTGCTGCTTGCACAGCCTACAACACAGCATGCCTGTCTACCACCAGTATCCAAACAGCATGTTTTTATAGAGGACATAAATGAAGATATGCATTGACAGAAAACAAAAGTGCAGCAAAACATCTTTATCTTACACTGCAGAAATGAGAGGTTTTATGCAAAATGCAGAGGGGAATACTGAACATCCCTCCCCACACACACATAATTTATAACTGCAGAGGGAAAACTTTCTCTAACAAGTAGTATTTTTTTTGATGATCAGTCTGAATGAATTAGGACATACATATGTTGTTAGCTGATGGCTAACAAGATACAGGTGGTCTTTCATCACAAGGGTAATTGGTCTCTGCAGCAATGACTAATACAGCAAAGTTGTCACAGTTGTCTTCCCCTTCCCAGTATTATTTCTTTCCAACTCTAATAAGCAATATTCCTGTCTTGTACAAACAGTTACAGCGGGAATGGTTTGTCCAACATTGACAATAGGACTGTACAGAAAATATCAGGGGAAAAGGTAAGCAGAGGGAGACAGAGAAGAAAGAACTGGTGCACAGTACATCTTGCTCTTTTACCTGTTGGAACTCTTGAATTTCCACTATTGCTTTATTCTGCTGCTTTTGGCCAGATCCTGTACCTTGCAATAGAGGCAGTTTTGTTTAGTGGCAGTGAAGTGTTCTGAGGTATTAAGTCAAAGAGCAATATGACCTCTTGTTAGCATCCATCTGAGAAACTATTTAAATCCTCACATTTTAATTGGTTAATAAAGGACCAAATTTGGATTGCCTCCTCCAGACAAAATCCCTATTATTGAAATCAAAAGGGGACTTAGTGAGAACAGGCCTCCCTTTAAGGAAAAGCCAAATACTTCATTAGCAACACAGTTAATGAAACAGCTGTACCTTGGCAAAAAGAAATCTGCAAAAAGAGTCTCCAAGTGCTTTCAAAAGACCAAAGTTTGAAGGAGCAATTTGGGGACCAAACCCTAAACTTGGATAAAGCAAAGCCAAAATGATTTGTCCAAAGCCAAGGGGAAAGCTCCTGTGGGATAACCCCATACCAACCATCAGAGGCCTTCAGCAGCCTTGCATCCCTTCTCTGGCATCCCCAGCTTTGCCCTGGGCCTCACAAAACAGAGACTATTGGGCCACCTCACAGTTCTGATTCATGCCACAGCTGTTCCTCAGCTGTTAACACCATTAACTTTTAATTACTCAGGTTCACACACTGAAACTGTCACATTGGTCAGGCAGCTGTTGGACATCTCATGCCAGTTACACTGGCAGCCTTGAGGAAAGTCTCATCCAGGGCTTGATCTACCATCACTCCTTGATATCCCTCCCAGCCTCTGGGAAAAGCTCATCCTGCCTCATTCCCCACAGCCCTGAAGGATCTGCTATATCCAGGAGCAGCAAAGCAATCATGATAAAACACAACTTAATGGCAGCTTTGGCAGTTGGGTGCTGCCAGGCCCCATGTGTCAACAGACCATTGTCAGACCCGAATCTTTGTGCTGAGGCACGGCTTTGGACTTCACAAAAACAAACACTCTTAGGAGGTTACTCAGATAGCACCTATCTGGCACCCAAAGGGTGTGAACGCCAGCAGGCCTGACAGCTAGGTCAAACCTGCAGCAACCTCTCCAAAAGGGAAAAGTAAATTGGTTGAGAACCTCACCCAGCAACAGAATAGGCAGTTGTGAAGGAGTGAAAGCAGGAGCTTTTATGAGGGGTTTTTTTAAAGAGTTTTGCATTCTCCTATACACTGATATAAGCACCTTGTCCTGCAGATAGCCAAGTCACAGCCAGCCATAGGCAGAGAGGTATGTAGCCAGGCCGGGCAGCTTTCCTTGCAGCTTACAACATGGCAGATACCACCAAGAGCATCAGCAACAGGGGTCTGAAGCCCTCCTGGCACTGGGTAGTAAATAAGCTTTAAGGCAGCGATTATCTTTTAACACTACTTTAGGTCACTGCCCTTTTTATTGCAAGGTTACAGTGGTACAGCAAAATTCAGGAAAGCCGTCTCTTGCTCACTTGTTTGCAGATGAGTGGGATAATAACTTCTGACAAGTCCTAAAATATCCTCGATACCAAATTATTTGTTTCAGTCAGAAAAGAGGACAACACAACCCTCAGTACTGGACAACAAAACTTTCACCACTGCTTTGGGGCCAGTGACCTGCTTTGTCCTGGCAAAAAGGGCAGATCTTGTGCCTTGTCCCACCATGGGAAAGCATATGCCAAATACAGCTCCAAACATCTTCAGTGCCAGCCAGTAAACTGGGACAAAAAACATCTGGAGGCTCCTCATGTGCAATGAGCTGAGGAGTCTTGGTTGAATTCTCAGAAGGACCAAGGCTGATGGCATGAACCAGCTCATTCCCGCTTACGCCATCAAGGAGGTATGATACAGCCTTCAGCTCTTGACATGGTCAATTCAGCACCTTCCAATCTATGTAATTAATGTTACGACCCTTAGTACTAATATGTACTGTCCTCTGCATGTCTGCCATTTAAAATGACAAGGACACTGCTTTAAAAAGAGATTGATCCAGGAACAATGTACCTCACTAGGCTCTCCCAGTGTTTTAAATACACTACAGAAAGAAACCAACACCCTCAAAAAGTGAAATTATTTTTGCAACACACACAAGTCAGCAAATCTGAATTAAGCCAAAAATCAGCTGCAGAATACACAGAGTACAGAGTAACATGGAAACAGCTCCCACCCTCAATATGCTCTCACACAAAGTCATTTGTGTTGGACTCAAGCTTTATTTACTCAGCTCATAACCAAAAAAGCTATTAGCAGAACGTTAAGGTAACTGGAGCAATTGCTGTAAAATAATGGAGCCCATAGCAGTTACGACTTTGTACATATATATGTTTAATTGAATAAATACATTCATTCAGCTACCTCCTTTCACAGCTCAGCTTTCCTGCCTGCAGTGAGGAAGGTTATTTCCATTAATTGATTATTGTTACTGCTCTAATACACCCTACATACTTGTTTATGTTTCCATTTAATTTTCCAGGATATTACCACTGGAACTGTAAAAGGGACATGTGTAACCAAGCCAGCCCTGCTGACACACAGCAAATGAGAACACACATCTCTCCCCAAAGGAGAATCATTATAAAAGGCTGCAGGTTATCAATGGATCAGTGGGTTAGGCCAACGTAGTTAATACCAATGTATCCGCATGAAACCATGCGATTTAATCTGATCACAGTTAGTCCACAGGGAAGACAACCCAGTGAATCTGATGCAAAGACACCTTTCAATAGCAAACAGGCATCTCAGCACTACACCGCCAACCAGCCCTTCTTCCAGTTTAGTGTTAATATTGTGTCTTTCTCAACCCCTTGGAGACTGTGGCAGAAAGGAAAGGCTCTTCAAATCACCTGTAGGAAGACGCATTTACTGAACAAAACAACTACAAAATTCCATCAAGTCTTTAGGCTAAAAATATTACAAAGCTATAAAACCGCATATACCAGCACAGAGAAAAGCAAATCTCTGGAATAAGTGCTCACATTCCATAAGCATATGTGCCCACACAATGGTAGACTAACTCACCAAGCAGCTTGTGGGTACTGAGTGGGCACACAAAGGTAATACAACAAATAGGAAAAGTCTGCTAAGATCCACTATAAAAGACCTAGTAGAAGCAGGCTTTAAAAGGAAAAGGGTCAAGGAAAGCACAAGGCTTGGCAGAGCCTTACATGGGTGAGCTTGAAGAAGCATGTTCCAGCAAGGAGGGCAAATGTGAATTAAGTACCCATGTTGCTTGCAGACCACAAATGAGCACAGACGAAAGGACTGTGGCCAAGTGGGAAAGGCTGTGAGGAGTAAAAGGGATAAGCAGACAGCATGGGCAGAGCTGTGCAGACCTCTTAAGTGGATCCTAAAGACTTTCCAATCAATATGCATCAATGGAAGGCCTCAAGATGCTGGGGATATGACCTGTGCGATATAAACCAAAAGTTATTCTGCTTGCTATGATTTAGAAATGCAGGTTTAAACACACACCTCAAGAAATTTTGGAGAAATTCAGAAAGGGCAAGACTAAGCAAAATGTATTTCTCCTCCATGCAAGAGGCTTTGCAGCAGTCACAGAAACAAAACTAGCAAGCAGCCACTGGAAAGCTGAGTGATTTTCTTTACAGGGGAAAAGAAAAAAATAATCAGAGAATGAAAAAATATTCTACAGAATTGAGAAAGGACAGCATCAATGCCCATCTCAACACATTTTTGTGGGTACCCACAGTCCTTGCCATCCTTACACAGAACCTATCATGCTATAGATGTCAAGCTATGTAAAGAAGAGAATGGATTTCCAGCCTGAAAGCCAAACATCTGCAAAATCTGCTCTTTCAGCTCCAAAATATTAATGTTTCTCAGAAATGCATGGTGTCCTCCAGGACACAGAATTCTAAAAGCTTCAAAAAAAAGGAGACATTTGCTATTATAAAAGGTGCTGTCACTGACTGTCCATTCTACAGTCCTTCAAATGTCATATAAGTTACATACAAGAATACTGGTTAGACAACAGAGGTACATCTTGCAGGGAGTTGGGGTTTCCAACTCCAATTTCTATGGCTTTTTCTTTAATGGTATTGAACACATTTTCATTTTTGTTTATAGGATCAGAAAGCCCATTTCCTCCTTTAAGAGCTTTTTTGTATTTATTGATGAATGCTAATATACATAATATCAGATACACAGTAGATGAACAGTTTCAGAATTCCCTGCAACTGCTTAGCTTACCAACACGAGCTTCCTAATAGAAACCTAAGTATTATTTTTTGTATTACCACATACAAAACCTTGACTCAAACACTGATGATTTCAGCATCTTATGCTGATAACTTGCTATTAACTCACCACCATAGATACTCACTCTCAGATTTAATTCTTGTCAGTCAAAAAAATGCTTCTGTTTCTCCAAAACACAATGGCTGCTGTCATTTTGACTGACGTAAGCTACCATAAGTGATTTTTCAAATGGACAAATTTATCCCTGGAGACAGCAAGATCCCAACTAGGGCATGTTTGTCTTCCTCTGCAGCAAATCTTGAGTTGGTGCTTAAAGCAAGCAAGAACGTGCCAGAAGTGAGAGTGAGCATTTCTCTGTGACTGTCATTGCAAAATAGAAAGTGCTCGCACACTTCCCATGCAAAATAACCGCTCATCATTGCAAAGGTCAGAGGCAGCAGTGACAATGTAGGGTCCTGTCCCTCTTACTGGTATAGTCCCATCTGAGCAGATGTGGACAGAGAACAGCATCCTGTCAAGTTCTCTTCTTACACAAAGGGTAACAACTGGAACAACCATATAATAAACTGAAATACTCACAGAAAAGGCCACACAGAAGCTGGGAGGTGAGACAGAAGCAAGCAGCTAAACAGACACATGCAGCAGCACTGAGTTTTCTATTTCTCCATTCTTCCCCCCTGCCACAAAGCAGGCCAAGAACAGCTCTACTCCCTTGAGCACACTACACTCAGGCACACCCTTGCACCACCAATAACTCAGGAGCACTCATCACTCTTCATCACTTACTTCTCTACTCAAGAATCACCTCTTCTGGGATTTCCATGAAGTCATTCTTTATGCTAGAGCTGTTTCTGCAAGTGGCAGGTCCTGAACGTGTGGGGTATGCATCCATAAAGTTAAACAGAGACAGCTTCAGCAAACTTAAAGACAATCTCCGATGCATTAAAAACCAACACAATATTCTTCTGAATGAGCCTCACAATCTGGCAGAGCTCCCTCCAACATCAACATCAATTTCCTCTATCAACAGGAGACAGAATAATAGCAACTTCCTCTATATAATGCAGCCCTTAATTGTCCCACATCAAATACTGGCTCCCAGAGGCTATTCATTTGGCTCTATAGGTAACCACGTCTTAGTCAAGATGCAACAGCTTTTATCATCAGATGTTAAATGCTGCAGGAAACCCGGAAGACACATATAGAGACTGCTAATAATGTTAATCCACCACATCACTGCACTGGCTCTAACTGAACACGCAAACCACTGCTGAGAGCAACGTAAGTACTCCAGTGACCAGAAAACACTTGCAAGCTCTTGCTCATCTGAGAGGCAGCAAATCCATACAACTACTGTCAGATCAGGTTTTTCCCTCCACGTGTCAACTCCACGCTGCCTCTAATCCCCCTGCTAATGACAAAGTCTTCATTGATTTCAACAGAACTCAGCAAGACCCAGCAGAAGATGAACTAAAGAGGGAAATGTCAAGTGAGTCATTAGCGGGTAGAAAAAGGAACTGTGTAGTAAGTAGTCTTCAACATACTTTTCCTCCTTTAAAATAAATGATGCCACAAATTGAGGGAATCCTTTGACATTAGCAAAGCTGCAGCAATACTGAGCCCTGCACAGTCTGCAGGAGTGAGGAATTCCTCCACTCCAACAGTTTAGTTATGCCAAATGCCAGTATATACACAGGTAAAGTTAACCTGCTTGTTTAGAACTCTCTAGATGTGAGTTCAGATCTTAAATACAAGAGCAGACCCAAACAGAGAGAGGGGCAAGCAAACTAGGACCAAAACAGATTTTTCCCAACTTCTAATGGCTAAGAAAATTCTATTATTTTTCTATCTCTTGGCTGCTAGTGCTAATGTTACAACCTTTGTGCTGGGCAGACACTCAAATCCCGAAACAGGAGGAGAATGTATTTCCCATCAGCTGCAGGAGCAGGCACAGTCCCACTGTCTTTCTAACTATTACGGCACAGATCTGTTTTCTTTTGAACACCCTTTGGTGCTTACTTCCACACATGCATCTTTTTTTATTTGATTTGCCCTCGGTTACCACAACACAGCCCTTTTCCTAGGGCTGGTTACTGCAGCAACAGAATCTGTTTGAGTTTGGTAGCAACACATTGCAGGCATCAAAAAAATGCATGATTAGCTCAAGAAACATGAAACTACATGTCAGCAGCCTATGCCACAGAGATATCTTCCTGTAATATCTTACTCCCGTCTCTCTAATTACGAAACTCTATCAATCCCCACCTTCTTGACAGAGCACAAGCCTGAGCAACCTCTGCTTTCAAAGGATGCAGAAGAGAGCTGCGCTGCCCATCCCTTCAAACTCCATATGGTATTACATCTGCATTCTTCTGCACACATGTATGAGTACTTTTTTTTTTTTTTAAAGAAGCATTGGAGGGGGTTGTGGTTGGAGAAATCTTCCTGTATTGTCATTTCATTGCAAAGAGGCTGCATTAGATAATATATGAAGTTACTCCACTGAACTCTTGTACAACTCAGAAGAATAAAAATCCTCTCAGTGTACTGGGTTATTTCGATCTAATTCACTGCCTTGGGACACAAGAGGGTTTTTATTGCAGCAGGTGAACAATTACTAGTACTTAGCTGTGAGGTGAGAGACTGCTTCTTTCCCCCAGCTACAAAACACCCCAAATGTGGCATACGCATAGTTGATGTTAGCAATATACTGAAGACAGCACAGACTGGTCAATCTGAGTGTTTTTCAGTCACATCCAGCCTTGATGGAAAGTTTGGCCAGACTATTACCGCTGTTATTAATTAGTTTCTATCCTGAGGGAACAACCTATGCCAGATTTGCTCCTAATTTAAACTGAAGGAACTTACCCAAAAATGTTTTATCCGGTCACACACACAGTCCCTACTGAGTGAGCATGCTATTATGAGAAAGCAAACCGATATAAATATAGCACAGTGACAGTACAAGCTCTGCAGTTATTTCCTCTGCAAAACAGAGGAGAATGAAGAGGGTAAGCTGCTCAGCCAGCTTTCTGCTAAGGCGACTGAAAATTGCATTGATGACATCAACAAAAATAATCAGTTAAAGACAGATCTGAGCAAATAATTCTCAAACAACATTTGGAACTCAGGAATTTGACCTGCTCTCAAGTATTCCCAAACCTGAGAAGACATGTAAATTTCTACCAGCTGCTTCTCCATTTATATTCATTCACAGAATTGATTTTTTTCCTCTAATTTTTTCCTGTTAGCTTTTATTTTTACTAGCCAAATTGATTGCAGGTTGATGTAAGAATTAATCATCCCGTATCTGAAAACCTACACGTGATGGATAGGCTGGGACAGAGCAGATATTAAACTTCATTACTGGTATGGCTGATGGGTTGAGAGCGCATACACATGAGCTCTTCTGCAACCCATAATTCAGATGTAGAAAGTCAGATTATGATTTTTGAAACTAAAGCCAATAAAGCAAACAACCCCAAAAATCTTGAGTTTTTTTAAACTCTACATGTAGAACGGAACACGGTTAGAAGCATATGTCTGAAGAAAAAATAATGAAGCAGCATATAGTAAGCAGAAATCATTTTCTGGCAGTATTTTCCCAGCTACAGCTGAACTGCCAACTTTAAAGAAGTTATTTTAGCATACAAGATGAATGTATTGCAGGAACAAAAAGAATCACTCTTTCTAATCCTTCTCTCATGCACCCTCCTCAATCCTGTTCAGACATGAAGCATTGCTTAAAAAATGCCCATGGAATAGACTGAAAGAAGTTGCTGCTTCTCTATACAGTTATTTATAATAGATAATCTGAGAATCACTCTTAATTTCAGCTCATCATTTATGGTGTTGGCAAAGTTGCTGCAGTGAATTTAGTCTCATTATTCACCTTTGGGTTGTACGGTATCTTGTATTTTATATATCATCCTGCTTTATCCAGTGGATCGCAAGCACTTAGAGAACAAATGAAGGTGAATAATGATGATCCAAGGACAAGGCTAAATGCTGAAATACTGTGATTTTACAGCCAGTTACAGGAAAACATGGACATACTTTGAATACGTAGAAGAACCTCTTTAAATAATGTAGTAATATA
>NW_010184638.1:17554-25690 GCF_000695765.1 Mesitornis unicolor | reverse complement strand
GAATGCCATAGCATGATTTATAGTCAGTCCTTTCAACAGGCCTCTGCACCATCCCAAGACACTGAACAGTATTCAGAAGATCAGCAGGACTGTTAAGACTTGCTGTCTGTGGTCATACCCCAGCTACTTGGGAACTTGATAAAAATGTCTTCACAAATAAACCCCATACTAATAACAGGATCTTCCATTCAGTTGACAGTCAAGACAAAACAGGGATGATGTGACAGGTGCACGGAGTTTTGGTTACTAGAAACCACACTAACAAGTGCAGAAGGAAGGATCACAGTAATGGCAGCGCACACTTCACTCATTTATTGCATTGATGCCATTTATCTGCTGACAAGTCCTGCAGAAAGAAGGATGAGTCAAGCTGGGCAGTATTTTCAGAAGACAACTTCACCCACAACATCCTCTTTAGACCTGCTAGAGAGGAAACTACTGATGAAACCCATGAGCACTTTACCCCAATAACAGAGATGTTTCATTGAGTAATTGAAGCCAAATCTTATCTCTTAACCATCTGGAAGAATTTTGCAATATGATCACCAGAATAAAGAAGGATGAGTCAAGCTGGGCAGTATTTTCAGAAGACAACTTCACCCACAACATCCTCTTTAGACCTGCTAGAGAGGAAACTACTGATGAAACCCATGAGCACTTTACCCCAATAACAGAGATGTTTCATTGAGTAATTGAAGCCAAATTTTATCTCTTAACCATCTGGAAGACTTTTGCAATATGATCACCAGAATCATGAGTTCTACTTCAAGCTCTCCATATCTCAAAATAGACCTCACTAGCTCTCTCGTCTCATTCCATTACAGGGAATCACATTATATGGGGTCCTGCCACAGCACCTACTCCATAACAGGCACTTCCTTGTTCAAATGCGACGGTGGTAGTGACAAGGCATGCATCTCCTCTCAGTCTCGTTATACTACAATGATCACTCAGACACAAATGCTTCAGGACAGGAAGGAAACAAGAGTATCTTGGGGGGTGGGGGGGAATAAATCACCATCACATATGCCACTTGGAAATTCTTCAGCTAAAACTCAACCATAAGCAACCAGTATCAGAATTTAAAGCAATCTGGGCAAACACAATAGGAGGAGCGAGCATCCAGTAATAATCGCCATGGATGTAAACCTTTACCATTGCCACAATAAAAGCAAATATCACTGTGTTTCCCTGCTGGTTACAACCTCTTGGTGTAGAGACCCATGCCAAGTTACCTTCACAGCAGCACATGGAGAAGAGGCCTCAAGGCATCCCTCCCACTGGCCACAAACAGATAAGACAAGAGCAAGATGCCAGCCCACAAGGAAAGCCTTCAGTAAGAAGTTGTTCAGAGAGCCTTACCTATGTATAAGGAGGAATCTTTCCGTCTCACGTGGTCATCAATGTAGGAAACTCCCAGGGGCTGGACAGGGGTAGCACCAATGCCCAGGAGGACCTGTGCTCCAATAAGCAGCAAGTACATCATGTTGGTAGCAGTCCTATTCCTGCAGATAAGGTCTGGGTCTGGTCCCTCATCACTGGTGGACCCATTGGCAGCGCACACATCCCTCCCTTCAGCCCCCCAGCGTATTTCTCCTGATTCATATTCGTACTGGTGGGTCAGAAATTCAGGCAATGCAGAAAGGAGGGCACCCAACGCCATGACTATTCCTCCACATCCTATCAAGCGTGGCCGGTGTCCTCTGGCTCCAAAGTAGCTCACGAAGAGGATGAGGGCCAGGTTGCCAATCTCAAAGCTGCTGGCAATGACACCCACGTCAGCACTCTGGAGGTTGAATCGCCGCTCCAAGGTGGTTAAAACACTCACCTACAACAAAGAAATCAGAGAAAATTACTGAAAGTGAATACAATCTGCCTTCCATCCTCTCCATATGTCCTGCTAAAGGATAAACTTCCTTGACTTTCCTTTGGAGCCAAAAACCCACACATCAATGACATCCAAATAACAGTATTGTACTAGTTGACCTCCAAGCATGACCTGACTACTATTCAAATACAGCCACATCAGAAAGTCGTAATACCAAGTGACATTTCACAGCCTACCACCTGTCTGAGCACATGTTCACTTCCAAATTCCTCCATACACCAATGTATATTTTGGGTGCCTGCAGAGACCCACAACTCTGTGATTGGATAACCTCTCTTTGGGCTCTTTATATTTGACTGCACAGCCTTCATGTTGCAAACACCTTCCCACAGAACCAAGGCACAAATTCCACCAGGCCTCACATCGTGTCAGGCACCCAATTCTCTCTTTTGAACACATTGCAGTTAACAAGCAGCAAAAATCCTTGCGGATACTTGGCTGGCACACCAGCACAGGGCCATCAAGTCAGTGACAGTGATGCACAAATAGGCAATTTGGCTGGCATAGAAGGCTTCTATTAAATTACATAAATAAAATGCTGATTAAAGTGCTTAACTGTTTGTGAATTAGTTAATGACTGGGATCATCACTTACAGCATAGTTTTGAGAAGACAGGCCAATTAAGGTTTACATAGAAGATTTAAACCCACCACAAAGAAGGGAAGTTTTAACAAATAGTGGTTATTTAACACAAAGAAGAGAGAAGCACATGAATAGTCTTCAAATATTTAACATTGCCGTGAAGAGGAATGACCTATTCTTTGTATTCAAAATGGGCAGTACAAGAAGTGACAGGTTTAAACTGCAGCAGAGATAACTCCGGTTAAATATAAGGTGGGGAGAAACCAGACTCTACTAGCAAGGATTCTGAAGCACTGAAATACATTGCAAGGAAAGGCTGCAGAGGTCTTCAAAAAGAGCACAGAGCAGCATCTATCAGGAAAGACACAGGTATGACTGATCTTGCTATAGGGCAGGAAAATGAACCTGATGATCTCTTGAGAGCTCTTCCTGTCTTGATTACATGGTGCAATGAAACACATGGATTTTCTGCAAGTCTGAAGATTAAATATTGGGTACCTCACTTGCTGTCATCTCTGCTCAAGGGAGAAAACTCAATGCATTCTCATGTCTATAGCAGTGTCCTCCTCATATAAGGAAAAAAAAATCTTTAATAATCTTTAACAGAAATGCCAAAACCTTTTACCTTGGATAAAAGGCTATCTTGTTTTTCAGATTGCAAAAGACGAAGATGTTTAAGATTGCCCTAAAACACACAGGTTTCTCTACTCACAAAAAAAAAAAGTGATAAAGACCTCAGAGCAGAAGGTAGCCCCTGGACAGAATAAAAATAGCCTCCCACTGGAGGCGCTGAAAATCTTTGCTGATAAAACTCACAAAGCAGGAGCCAGTCTGACCGACTTTAAAGTATTCTGACAGCAGCTCTTCTCCCGGGCAGTTCGCCTCTGCTAGGGTACACCAGGGCACAGTTGGACAAAGACAGGCCCAATGGCAACAAAATAGGAAAAATGGAAGCAACGCACTTCTGCTGCTTTGCATAAGCAAAAGCTCTCAGGTCTGACCCTCAGAAGTGTCCAAGTCCCATCTCCAAAAACTGGACTGTTCACAATTTTTGGAAATTCAGCCTTCACCCCATTCAGGCAGTTATTTTACACTAGTACTGTAATCCTCCTCCGCTAAAGAGCTAAGAACTGAACAAGGCAAAAAAAAAACACTCAAAAAAACCCCCAAACCTTATGACTGAAGGTAATGCAATAGCAATAAGTCTTTCCTGTGCCAAAGCCAAGCGAAGATGTGCGTGTCAGAGGGAGAGGAGATCACCACTTAATCTGAAACACCAGGTATCTGTTGGGATGAAACAGCTCTGTGATCACCAAGGGAAATGGTGTCCTCTTCTGCAAGGACACAGCACAGCCTGTCCCCACTCCAGCGACCTCGGCCATGCTGCTCAGTGAGCTCGCACACAGTGAACACCCAAAAAACTCAAATGATGCAAAGCCCTTGCTGTGGGAGGCCTCTTTCACGTTACCACCTCCAGCACATCCTCAGAGTAACATAGCTATAGTTGTGCTCCCACAAACAGCAATTTGGGCAGAATGAGGAATCTCTCCAAGAATAGTCTATAACTCTGAGCATGCAAAATCATGTCCGTGATGCTCATTTCCGAGCTGTACCTAGATAGGAAACTCATAATTACTCATTACAGCTGTGTAAACTGAGGCATAGAGAGCCAAACATTAATGAGACAAGTACAGTAAACAAAATTAATTTGTGATGGAGTAATTTAGGCTGGAAGATTGAAAGCCAACAAAAGTGATTTCCCAAGGCCAACTGGTATTAACTAGCTTTGGAATTCTCTCCCACATTTCAAACTGGCTGTCAAATTTTAGGCTTTCACCATAAATATATACAAGTGGCCAGAAAGCAGGATGGCATTTAGAAACACTTGGGTGGCACATGATACAAGGGTCAGATTTTAGACAGCTGGATTTCAGATAAAAAAACTGCAGTACTTTAAAGTGCAATACACAGTGACAGTAAATTGGTGACAAACCTGCAAACTAAAACCAGAATCCTAATTCTCATCCTGCTCTTATTTCAGCAGAACTTCAGTTCTTTTTTTCCTTTTTACAAAAGCTAAGCCACTCACAATAGGGCAACAGAGTCTCACCATCCTCTAACAGCTTCTTGCTTCACTTTGGTGAAGAGACCGAGACAAGAGGAGGAGGAGGAGGAGGAGGAGGAGGACACAAAGCAAATTCCAACCCTCCTGATAATAGCTGGCAGAAGTTCTCCTTAATCCTCCAGCCAGACCACACTGCATTTCCCAGCTTGCTCCTTCTGGCTGTAGCACTGCCACCCACTGCTACCAGCTCTGCCTTTATTAAGTGGGTTATGGGGTGCAGGGGAGGGCACAGTGAAAGAACAAGGCCATCGCATCAGCCTTCAGCATCCAGAGAAAAACAGCATCCAAGTGCAAAGTGCTGACACCAGCATCAGCAGAGTAGCCTCTAACAGTCACAGGAGAGGGGGGAAATAGATAAATAAATGAATAATCCCAAAATAAAAATAAGGCTGGGAAATAAATTGTCAACACGCAGATTTTCAGCCAGAGAACACCAGGAACAAAACTGCATTATATCCAGGGTGACTGCAGCCTAGACAGCACAGCCCAAATTCTTCCTTTGACATTGGCTGTGACCTTAAATACACACGCCAACTACAAATAAATCAACGTTCGCACAGCATAGATATTACCTGCATTTATCCAAATTAACCTCCACATGGCCAGAATAGTTTTCCCACCCTCCTCTTTACCCTACCTTTATGTGGCTTCCTGTGTATAAGCATCTCATCCATGTAACCTGTCTAAACACTTGCATTTTGCATGTGGGATGCTCCTAGTGTCCTTGCAACTGTTAGAGAAAAGAGAGTACTGTACAGGCCATATTTCCTTTCTGAAGCCTGCTCCCCACCAGATAAGCCATCACCCCTCCTAGACACTAACTCTATTGAGAGTTACATAAAATGTTGCAAAAGACACGACAGCTCCCTGTAAAATACTGAAGTCACGCGAAAAGGCTGCAAGGATTATAAAGAGTCCCTGCGTGTCGAGACCAGGTTGAGCATTCGAGAGTGCAGCCCATGTGGATGCTGATTTAATAGCAAGGATGCGGGGAATGGAGTGGTGCGACAGCACAGCTGCTTCAGATGGACAACCTCCTGCTAAAACACAGCGGGAAACACCAGGAGCCCACGTTATGAGCTGTGAGGTTGCTGTTTCCTGGCTTCTGTTATGTCATGGCTGGAAAGAATAGGTTAAGAGGATATTCAGTTAAAAAAGCAACTGTCCCAAGATGAAAATAGTTACCAAGTGATTACAACAAACCAGTAAAATTCATGCAGATAAGATACATGAGCCAAGTACCTAGGAATGAGACAAGCATGCAAACTGACCCCAAAAAGTTAGTGGTGTGTAACCACTTGCTGGACCAGTGAAGTCCAGAGAAGACATGAAAGGACAGAGGTAGAGAGATAGCGTTGTAATCATGGCTAACGCAGTGCCCAGGATATTGGGAGCAACACTGAAGCTACAGCTTCGTGTGGGCATGTACCTGTGTTAATGACAGCTCTACCTTGCCTGCTTCTCCTTATGTCCTCATGTGTGTCCTGCAGATCAGTCCATACCAAGTCACTGACACCAGCAAAGTACTTCAGCTGCAGCACTGCAGGCAGTCTTCAGTCCTGCTAGCCCTGTCGCCTTCGCCATGTCTCAAGGCCTCCTCCATCCCCTTTAATAGGAACTTTCTGTCTCTAACTGCATCCTCTGTCTCCATAGGGATCCCCATTTCACCTGCTCCAGACATCTCCCACACAGTTTTAAGAGCGCTCCACTACAATTTAGCTGTGGCATTACAGAGGTCAACAGGACCACGTGGCTGGTGTTCCTCCACAAGTCCATGCTCCTCCAAACTAACTCCTGTACCAGAACAGTCAATTGGTCCACCAAAAACTAAATCAGGTTGGGCTTCTACACACCTCGCTCACAAAGAAAGCAGGCTTGGGGATCTAGAAATACCATGTAACCCAGCCTTTTGCCTTCTGGGGAACACACTGCCTAACATACAATAACAAGAAGTAATTAAAACTTATACTGTGCTTGCACTATCTCCTTTTCTTACAGAGCCATAAAAGTCTGCACACAGGCATTGGTTTCTGGTGATTTCAAAGACTAACATTCACTAAGAGCTGGTCTAAAGGGGCCTCCATAAGCCCACCTTAAAACACTCTTCAATGATTGAAAAAGGAAAATGATCTCACATAATACACACAGTGATAAATAACCCACATAAAAAAATAGAAAGAAAATAAATCAATCACCATCTTAAAATTTTCCAGCTAAAGCAACTTATATTGCAGCCCCTATAACTAAACCCAGGGAAGCTTTTGCTGTGGCATTCTGGACTTATTGAAATAATACATGCTCACATTCATCATTCCTGTCTGCCCCAAATCTATAGATCTTGGCATTTCTGAGCCAAGGTAAATTTGTTCTCTCTATAGACGGTTTATTTTATATTAATGCTCAGCAAAAATGCAATCCACAAACCTGCTTCACACTATTGCCCCACTTTATCTCTAAGAAATGAACTGAAGGCTGGGGGCACCATTACAGAGTCAGAGACAGTGCACTGAAAATGAATATCATATTGTTCATATCTCCAGTGATCAAGTCATATTCACCCACAGAGTCTACAGATAAGTTCATTGTATTAATAATACAGAGTTATATATAGAAAACACATTGACTTTATGCCTGAAGGGTCTTTTTAAAAGGCTTCTTTTTAATGTAAAATACATTTTCTCAGTTTTGTGGTAAGAGATTGGACTTGAAGAGACATGTCTGCAGTGCTACAGGGTGTAAAATAATTGCCTGGCAACTATGTTCCCAAAGGAAAACAAATGCGAACCGTCTCCCACAGTCTCCGTTACAGAGCTGGGAAACACAGGATTCCTCGAAGAGCCAAAGCAACCATCCCAGAAACAAAGCTGCTGCTTCCATGTGCCTCCACCCACTTCTTCAGATGTCACCTTGTCCTCTCCTCCAGCAGCCACAGGGGATGGAGCAAAGAACATCCTACAGCTGGAGCAAGCTCTCCTCCCCATAAAGCTGGTACCCATGGGTTCAGCCCCCCTTGCTGCCCAACCCCTCCCAGCTGACAGCACAGCCACCAGACTCAGGCTGCAGGCCCAAGGGAGCGATGCTGATCCTCTGCTCTGACGTTTTTCTCCATAAATCCAGCATTAAGATGATCACTTGTGGTTGAGCCCGATTTTTTTTAAAATGCAGTTTCCTTGGCATCTTGCCCTCTCCTTCCACATCGGATGAGTGGGAAGGCAGCAACGAGCTTCACACCCTTTGCCCAGCCCCAGGCATCAGCATTCCTTGCTGCTCCCCACCCCACGGAAACAGCAAGGGCATCAGGAGCTCCCATCTCAGGCTGCTGATCCCTTGTGTCAACACCATTCTGGGTCCAATAAAGTCCATGGAAACTTAAAAGATGTTCTCACCATGGATGCCAACACCCGTGCTGGCTTTGGGCACATGAACATATGGGAAAAGCAAAAAAAGAAAGGGTGGCAATACGAACACACCCAAGCTGGCACTGCTCAAGGTCTGGAAATCATCTCTGCATGGAAATTTGCATTCACATGACAGGAATAAT
>NW_010184638.1:14658-17523 GCF_000695765.1 Mesitornis unicolor | reverse complement strand
GAACCGCTGCTGAGAAGTAGGGTGTTATTAGCTTGGCTGTTGCTGCATGTGCCTATGCTGTTTCTAGGCCAGCACTGGAAAATCTGCAAGTTACTGTACTGGCGCCATGAGGAGTTTGCAGCTCGGATCTGTGCCTCGCTGGTGTGAAAAATTCATTTTATATTCTGGTGACCAGCTCTGAGATTACTGACACTGCCCAAATTAAGCACACATTCAAGGTCAGGATTTTCAGTGGCCTGAGTAGAAAGGGTATTATATTGTGCAGCAAAAGAAACAACACACCACACTCCTGCTCAAGGCAGGACATGCATTTTTGGCACCCTCCTTCTCTGGCACCGTGCAGAAAGCTTTTCTGCCATCTCTTATACCCCACTGTGCATCTCCTCCCCAGATTTCAGTAGTCGCAGCATCCTGTGCCACATGCCTTCAGCCAACACAAGGCACAAAGCAAGCGTAACTGAGTAACCCTCTTTCTGGGTTAGGCAGCTATGCCACAGCACTCACAGCGATGCTATACGTTGCATTTGTGTGTTGCAGAGAGAAGAGCAGTCAGCACCCACAGAAGATATCCTGTTTGGTCAGAAGTTGATACATCAGTGCAAAGCCACAGTTTGTTTCAAAACAGCTTCAACCAAAAAAGAAGTCACATACCTCTCAAAGGTAAACAAATATATTTTCCACTACTCTAGTGAAACTGAGATCCATACTCATTAAATACGCAACATAAAAACCTAACCTCCGATCCAGGCAATCGCTACAGCAAACACCAATGCGACTGGGCTGTCCTTATCTTCATCGTTTGCTTCCTAAGGATCCTCACAGGACACAAGGGACTGACCCCCTTTCACTGCCTCCTCCGAGGAAGAGAAGGAGCCCTGCCCCATTTAGAGAGGTGCTAACAAAAAGATCGTCAGGGGTGTTATTTGCAGCCTACCCCCTCACATCCATCACGGAAAGTTAGCGTGAGTCACTGACAGCTCAAAATAGACCCAGGTACAGAGCACCAGGCCACTCTGAACCTAGCAAAACTTGAAAGGCTTTTTCCATTGCTCTGAAACAGATGTGCATCACAGCAGAGATCTGCTGTTTTCTTTAACCTTCTGAAGTCCCAACCTATGGTGATGTTATGACAATCGCAGGCTGAGTGTCCACACAAGTTTTCTACCGCCAAGCCTGCTGTTCAAGATTCACCTCACCATGTGAAGGCAGGAGATATTTTAGTCTCTGACAAGGGATCTACATTAACACGTCCAGTGCCAGAACCCATTTGTAGCCTGCACTGCTCCTTAATAGCACACTTACAGTGAAGCTACTGGATATTTGAATCCTAATTTATTTTTAAGCGTAATGTCATTTTAACCGGCAGCAAAATAATAATAATGCATCATAAGCACGCAAAGAAGCACAAACCCCAACCCTGTAACTGCATTTTTGCGCGTTTTAAAAAACGTAGCACAGAACAGCACTGTTGGCGCATTTCAAGCCCAGAGGATGAAAAATCCCACATGGAATATGCGTGCAGAAGCAGGAGCTTGCAAGGAGCTGCCGCTCAGCTCTGTCAAAGCGAACAGCCAAGGGAAAGCAGTTGGAGCATCTTTGAGACACTCAGATCGATCTCCTTTTTTCCTGTGGCCAGCAAGTAGGTGTACAATGCCAGATAAAGAGGAATTTAAACTGTGTATAACTCAAATGTAGACTCCCACACCATCAAAGGCCATACACAGGACTGGCAACAAGGGTCATACATGGGTCCAGGACTGTGTAAACAGGGCACCATCGCCCTGGGTTCACTTCCAGTGGAAAAGAGGAGATGAAACTCATGTCTCTGGCAAACTCTTAACAGGAAAAGAGTCCCTTCCTATGTACTATCAAAGCACTGGGGACGCAGGATGCTAAGCTGTCACATTGCAACGCCCTCACTTCTCCACCTCCCCAAATCAATGCGAGTTTGCTTGTTTATCTAATAAAATACTTCCTAACACTTTTATGCCTGCAGAGAAGGCTTTCTACTATAAACAGGGCTACTTACTACTGCAGAAACCATAATGCAAGTCTGACAAGAAAACCTGTCACACGAAGGACTTCATGTTATCTTAATTTATGATCAAGAGCTGAATTTGGGGCTAAGGGTTGCATCCAACTTATGCCATGGTGCAGATCAAGAAGAGGCCCACAGAGCAAATTGCAGAGCCATTCCCAGCTGCCAGGCACGAACCAGGGCAGAAGTGACACGGGCAGGACACTCTGAAGCAGCATTAATAAAAGCTTTGATGGAAGTCGAATTCCATTTTCATGGTTGGAGGAGAGCAGTGATTATATAAAGGCTTTATACCGAGAGAGGAGGTTTTCTCAAGTCCTACTACTTTTCTCCTCATCATCTCTGGCTCTGCTGGTATCTCTCATGCTCCATTCCCCACCCAGCAGCAAGGATGCGTGGCTACAGCAAATGGGAACTCAGCTTAGACAGAAGTTAGAAGGCATTTTTATCCACCAGTACCTGAAATGCTTTAATTTAGTAAAGCCTTAGGAGGAAGGAAGCCGCTTAAAAGGGAACCAACAAAATGGCCACATTGTATTGTCAAGCCACAACACTTTGTAACAACTCCTAAAAGAAACACCAAATTACTGTAAACATCTGAAGGTGGAATTAGGGTCTCTCTAGCACCTAACAAGAAACACCATGAGCTTGTCCCAAAGCCACATGAGCTGCTTGCATATTCCCATCTCACAGCCTGCAGCCCACACAAGAGCTGTCCGTGTCGTCCTGCTTATTTGCTAAGTAACACCCTCCTACAAAGCTGTTCACAAACTACTCATTTCTCCTTCCACGTTGTCTCTGCACAGAGCCAAGGGTACGAACAGGAG
>NW_010184638.1:7910-14627 GCF_000695765.1 Mesitornis unicolor | reverse complement strand
CTGCTGAAGAATGGGGCAGGTTGGGAGGTGAGTGCTGGGGGTTCGTGGTGTAAACAGACAACAAGTCAGGGCTTGAAGTTGATCTTAAATCTACTCCCATCAAGAACCTGGTTATTATCTGAACATTTCCTGTGTGAAGAATGGGGGGTGGAAGTTGTAAAGGGCAGACTTGTGACATTTGCATGTTTAAGTTTGGCAGTCCTGAGCGCAACACAAGCCACGGAACTTTATATCCCATACCATCAAATCGTCTCCCCATTCTGCCACTTCTCAAAGGCAGCAAGCTCCTTCCCTCCTGAACAGAAGGCGATTTACAAGTGTTCTCTAAAATAACACACAAAAAATAACAGAGTCAAAGAAAAGTAATTGGGAGATCTTACTAGAACTTGCAGACTTGTCAGAATCTGACTTGTCTCAACATGTTCCCTGTAAAATGGAGATACAGGCAACGAGATGTCTCGCCAGATGATTGGAGCTCTGTTCCTTGGGATTCACTAAGAAGTGAGCTATCAAAAAGCTAACGAACAAATGCATCTGCTGATCTACCATCACACAGATGGCTGAATTTCACCTGTGTCTGCAGAATTAACAATAACCTGTGTCTGAGACTGGCACTGAGCAGCAGCTGATGGGGTCCCCCGATTGTAGAATCACCAGGACTTGCAAAAATTCAATAAGCACAAGCAAGGAAAATGGAAATCACCACCTCTTCCACTTATCTACTGAAGTTTGATGTGAGTAAAAGCACCATAAGAGAGAAACTCCCATGGAGGACCACAGCTCAGGGGCACACCAAATTCTGGGAAGAATCCAGAATTCAGGCACTGCAGAGTAGGAATGGTTTTGCAGTCGGTATTCAACACCAAGTCAAGCCAGAGACATTGGCTAATAAACTGGTTAGTGCAGCCAGCACGAGTGCTCTCTCTTTTCTCCTTGTACTTCCCCAACCTCTGGTTTATCCTAACCTTGATTTTTCAGGTGGATGTCAGACCAGCCAGGACAAGAGCTGCACACGCGGCTGTGAGTATTCCCACCATCAGCCGGAATCTGTCCCCTCCAGGTGCATTGCTCAAAGCCATGCTAAGCTTCACCAGCGGATACACAGCAAGCAAAGCGAATGAAAGTCATATGCATGAAATCAAGCAAGACAAAGCCCCTGACATCTCAGCAAAGTGGCCCATGCAGCCCATGAGCATGGGTTTCTCAAACTGGGAGATGACACTAGGGAAAACTATGATGAGTCCAGTCCAGCTTGCATGGGGGAATTCATCCAGTCTCACTACTTGTTATGCTAAATATTTTGTCTTCTTTAACACAAGCTTGTTGAAGTTTTCTTTGCAGCATCATGCCCATTTTTTTCCCATCACACACATCCTCTGCACTCACTTCAAATCCTGTGTTTTCATGTCCTTCCACAGTTCTTCACTCATTCTTCGCAGACAGCTGCTACCTGAAGTTCATTCCCTTTATACTCAGCTTCTCCCTGGTTTCTGCCTCCCCAAGGTACTAATTACAATACAGTTTATTAGCCAGACATACAACATTTAAGCTCTAAATTTGGCCTGCTTTAAATTAAGCTAGACACAACTAAAGCCGTCCACTGCAGTCAATAACAGAGAAGGAGATTTTTCAAAAGCACTTAAGTGCCTTTGGAACAAGAGTCTCATTTTCAGAGAGACACTTAGAATAAGTTACTTTTGTCAATGAGAAAAATAATACCTTCAGACTCTTAAAATCCATCATTAAGAGCAAGTAAAACAGTCCCAAGTAGTCTTTTCCCAGGAAGGTGTAGAAAGCAAAGGACATGATGCTTCACCCTGTTGCTTCAGAGAGGTGTGAAGGAAGCAGGGATACCATCCTGCTGGCAACAAGGCTGCATCATAGCCCAGCAAGAAGGGAGAAGCCTCACAGATCAACCACAGGCAGGTTAATACAAAATTACCGGCCCATTAATTCATTTAATTCAACTTACTATGGTAGCTGATAGAGACCAGGTTGAGAGTCTGAACCTGGGTGCCTTTCATTCCAGTTACCATCACTGTAGCAGCTTAGGGTCTGTAACTCCAGCTCACAAGATGCCCACAAAGCCACACACCACCATAGCTAGCACATTTGCTTATGGAAAGAGAAAGCCCGAAGAAGGCCTGGAGAAGCCCATGACAGAGCCAGGAAATGAGCCCAAATGTCCCTGGCCTACATCTTCACCAGAACATACACATACAGTTGTTCCTCAGCCAACAAGCATCACCCCATGGGCAAAACTGTCCTCTCCCAAGTCTGCCACACGTCGCATTGTCCAAATGCGAATGAAAACAGATTTCTCTAGGCACAAACATTAGTCTCAATTGATGAAGGGAGTCAGTTTGGTCATGACAGCTCTGGACAGCGAGTCACAAAGTAAGAGCCTGGCTTGAAAACATCACCCACATGTGGCAGGAATGCTCCTCTGTTCCTGCCAAGATGCCACCATCAACAGAATCTGCCCAGCCAGTATTGGCTCCGAGGAAACAAGTTGCTGCTCCCCCATCATTTCATCTCTCGCTTGCATGAGCAGCAGGGGCAACGGAGAGGGCAGGGTAATACACAGTGACACAGACTCCTGGAAATACTCCATGAATTTAATTTTTTGTGACGCTGTCTGGATACCAAGAGTTGTAAGCGTAATCAGAATGCTGAGAATCAAATTGAAAGTGTCTGAATCTATACATTATGCACCATAAGGGGCAAATAAAGGAGAAAACAAAAGTAATTTTAGTTTAAACTTGTGTTTTCAGTGTAGCAAAGTTCTGTGCTTCTCTTAAAGAATCCACACCTTGAAGCCTCAATGTGATGCCCAACAGAAATCCAAAATGTTTAGTCAAATTCAACATTGGAGTAATCAAATTCAACAGTGGAGGAACCAGACACACTCCAGTCACACCAAAAGGCACTGTCAGCTAAAATAGAGGACCCAACTTGCCATTTGCAGAATATTTTTGCTCATTTTGGCCAATCACTCCCACAAACAGTAATGTCACCTCAGAGCAAGTTACTTTGAAGATGTGACACAGAAATATTGAGCTGAGACACCACAGGAGAGCCTGGAAAAAGAAAACTTGCAGACATGAGAACATACAGCCATATATTGATTCCCAGACTTGCTGTTGCTTCCAATTGTTCTCTGGATTCCTGCCCACAGAATACCGAAGATGCAGGTTTTTAAGGTGGGAGTATCTTGAAAACTCAGATGAAAACAAGGGACCTTGGGCACTGCTCAGAGATATACTTCAAGAGTTTGCAATTTGAAAATGGCACAGAACTGATTCTAGAGGCTGCATCCAATATTTCCCAAGAGTCATTATAGACAACTACAGTAATTCATTAGGGATCTATTTAAATAAGAAAGCAAAATAAAAATTCTGACAAAAATCTTGTCCAGTATCGACTGAATGATTCACATCAATAAACACCGTCTCAGCTATGAGAGGCTACACCACAGGCCCCAAATGCTTCCGCAAGACACAGTGAGAAAAAACTCGAAACTTCTGCCCTCTTGGTAAGAGCTAGCACTGAGTTTAAGAGCAACACAGCAGCCTTGATTCAACCTAATCCACAGAAAACACTGGACTTCTGTATAGGGCCAGCATTTGAGAAAGCTTGTGCAGTCACGCCAAACGACACAGCAAACCCACAAAGCTGTGCCTCTAGCACTTGGTTTGCTAGCGTGGCTTAACTTCAATAGCCATCAAATAACTCCCAAGCTGTTTTTGGAATCCATTCATTCAGAGAGATTTTTTCAATGCAGAAGTGGCCTCAATTGAGCAAATAAACTCTTGCAGGCGAACAGTTTATATAGCTCCATGGAACACTTGAAATCTTCCCTTTTCAGCCTTTGCTTTTGAGTTCTTTAAAGCTGGTAGGAAAAGACTGTAGGAAAGCTTTTCAGTAACCCCAGGTCAGCTCCCTTGACATACAAATTTTTTAATGGTATTAATTATCAGTTTATAGGAAGAGGAAAAAACAGAAAACAAAATCCAACCTAGGCTAGCATCACAGTACTGTTGACCCAAGGGTGCAAGCTAGTGATGTGGTTTTTTGATACTACTTTTTGATGACAGAAATACAAACCCAGGACCAAAGCACTCCTCTTTGGACCAAAGCTGGAAAACACGAGCCACGGCAGGTCCCTGCAGGAACAATTGAGCTCAGTGGTCGTTCACTGCACCGAGCACCTCAGATGACACCGACTACAGGATCACCCAAACCAGCTGATATTACAAAACTAACATCACCACCCTTCACAAACAAGCACCCCTAGACAAGGCATCCCTTCAGCAAAAGCTCCTGTCCCTCAGCCAGCAGCTGTGCTGACTTCAGACATAAGGACCTGCATTATAACTAGCCATAGGCAGCAGGAAACAAAGTGTGCATCTCATGCAGAGGCTGAAAGGCCCATTGTAATTAACTGCTCTCAGCCCTGTACATTGAGCGTGACAAAAACAAAACCCACAGTTTTCTTTTGCTGGTAAACCCTAAAAATACTGCCCACCATTTCTCGTAAAGGGCCCGTACGCCCAACGTTTTCTCTGCTGATCGCACAAACCACAGCACTTGGCATAGGCTACAGAGAAGGTTAATTCCCACTATAATCAAATTTTACACACAACGCCTACAGGACAGAAAGAATATCATCATGTTTTAGTCACACAGACATGTGGTCCTCCTTGGGCTGGATCTGCTGCTGCCCAGTGGCGCACCACGAAAAACAGTGACTGACCACCAAGTGCAGATGGGATCCAAGCACAGTGAAATCCATTTACCCAATGCCAACCAACATTGCTGCAAAGAACATGTCAACGCTTAAAACAGTTAATGGTTTACCTCAGCTCATGCGTGAGGGGGGATGCTCTCCCAGCAGAGCACAGCAAATATCTGATGGAGACACACTCCCAGTGAGCCTGGGAAGAAGGGGTGGGATGGGGTTTCTAATGACTTTCCACCAAAAAGTGGAAAACCACTTGACCAACACTTTTTCGAAGGTGGTGTTTTAATTTCTGCGTTTGTTTTAAACATCCACATCTATTTTAATTGTCAATAAAAGAATAATTTTACTGAGGTCAAGTCTGTTTTGCCCTTGACAATAATTGCTAGTCTTTATCCCAACTCAGGAGCTTTTTCACCTCATTTTCTGCCCCTGCTCTGTTGAGGAGGTAAGAGAGTTACTGAGGTCAAGTCTGTTTTGCCCTTGACAATAATTGCTAGTCTTTATCCCAACTCAGGAGCTTTTTCTGCCCCTGCTCTGTTGAGGAAGTAAGAGAGCGACTGAGTGGGTTGCAGTCCAAGGTTAACTCACCAAATCACATCACCAAGGAAGGTGGATACTCTTCAAAATAAAAAAAGTTAGCTTTAAGAACAACTTGGCAAAACCATGACAACTTACTAAACCATCACAATTACAACTCTTCCTGTAGCTCAGAGGAATTATGAGAATCAAGCCCTAGGACTGAAAAACTTGAAATCGAAACTCAAGTTTTTCCTCTTTAAAAATCAAGACCTAGTTACATATTGTTATTTTTCTGTTGTTTCCCAGTTACAAGGAAAGAAAAGATCAACCTCTAATTTAGCATCTCAATACATCATGCAGCACTCAGAACATGGCAGGATGAGAAGCAAGCAACTTTCCAGCAGATTAAAGTCATTAGCACGGCACAACAAGCAGCAGGACACCACTGGGGGCACTTCTCCTTCATATTTTTCAAAATAGTTTTCTTTTAGTCAGTACTTTTTGCTTCTCTTTTGGAAGCTTCAAATGTTGCCCCTCTTCTCCCTTGACATTTCTCATAGAGATGTGTATTTGTACATACAGGTCTGGTATTATTCAAAGGGGCAGGGCACTCGTCCTGCTATTGCACCAAGCAAGACACATGTTGGTCCTCTTGTAGCCTTTCAGAGATTTCCTTCAAGCCAAAGTATGAGGTTTAAGCCCACACTCCAGCATCATAACCCTCCCAAGCAACAGTCCAGTCTACTGATAATGATGTGCCAAACTATGTTTGCATGAAGCTGAGGAGAGAAGTGGAAAGAGGTAGCGGCTATTTCACATCCTCCTTTTCAGAAATAAAAAAAGAGCCCAAAACAACCCTTTTGCAGCTCTTCCTGTTGAAGTTCTATTGGAGAAAACAAAGACCGTTCATTGTTTAACACAACAGGTTGCAATCCCATGAAATTGTGGTGTTTTCTCACTCTCTGTTATCCCTTTGGAGAAGTAAAGGGATTAAATAAATTTGAAACTACAGAAAAATCAAAACTCAGTCCTGGTTGGGCAAGCATACCCATCACTGCTATCGTCTGGCCATCCTGCATTTGAATGTAGGCTCTCCTTGCCAACTGCGAGCACGCAGAGCTCCATCTAATACAGGTTCCAAGCAGAGTCCATGAAAAGTACCTACTTTTCACCTTACCTAAATGTAAAGGTTTCCTGTTTTAGGAACACAGTGGACACCACCACCTGACAACTTGACTGTAAAGCAATTCCACATAATTTCATTCGGTTCTTCAGGCATCAATCTGTTAGGTAGCACCTTAAAAGACACATATACAACATACACTTCAAGGCTGTTTCGTATATATTGGTCCGAAACCAATGCTGATTTCAATTCAGCCAAAATCCTAACTTTTGGAAAAAGTTAGGGGGGAGGGAAAAAAAGAAATCACTATACATTTTTTAAAGTGAAAAGT
>NW_010184638.1:0-7879 GCF_000695765.1 Mesitornis unicolor | reverse complement strand
CATTCCTGAAAGGTTTCTGCATTCTCCCACACCCCACAACTCTTCCCAAACAGCCAAGCTTTCTTTTGGTTTCTTTGTTGTAGAGTTTGTAGGTGCCTTTTTATTAAGAAAAGAAAAACAGAGAAATTGTTGCATTCAGATTCAAACATCAAAGCACCAAAAAAAAAAACCTTGAAAGTAAAGGTGACATAGTTGCTTCAGAAACCATAATGCTGGGTGAGTCACAAAGACCTCAATACAACTGAATTATCCAGATTCCTTCAAAACCTTCACTGTCATTTTATGGATCACCACAAAACTGAATTTTTCCATTTTCAGTCAACTAAGGCATTATAAATTATACAGGTGAACAGCATGGTAAGCACTTTAAAAGGACATTTAAATATTAAAAATAAGACAATTCCACCAATCCTTGCCCAGAAAAAAGATCATTATGTAGCATGGAAAAACAACTTCTGTGCTTCATCACCTGCCCTCACAGCCACTTATCTAAAAGTCACTGGGCCTGCAAACATGCAAAAATCATCCATGCGATAGCTGCAGACACCAGAAAGACGATGTTAAAAAAATACAGGGAAATCAGCTGGCTGCATGGCGAGGAGAAAGAAAAAACAAAAACTAAACCACAGCAAACGGCTTTTCTTCTTGAACCATAGAAAAACAACAATGACCATAAGTATTCAAACAAACCTGAAATAAAGATTCTGCTTTTATGTTGCAAGCAGTCATCTAAAATTACTGTGTGTGTTCAGGCAGTGCTGCAACACAGTAAAAGATGGGCAACTTCAATATAACGGGCACCACACAACAGCACAAGGAGGTGACCTGCCTCCTTCACATCAGTAAGAAGTATTTAGGTATCAAAATGCAGAAGCACATCACATTCAAAATAACGCTGGAAAGCAGAAAGTTGCTAACTGGAGCGCTTATTAAGAAATCTGATTTTAGTTCTGAGGTGTTTCCTAGATTTGCCAAGTGAGGAGGAGCAGATCTGGTCATACCTGTGCTGTAGGTCTTCATCTCTACATGATTACAACTGCATCCCCACTTAAAATCTGGGAAAAAGGAACAGTTCCTTTTCTCTGCTTTGACCCATCCACTCCAACTGACACATTGCAGATGCACGGACCATCTCTCTAAACATTACAGAATGCTTCCCAGAACAGGGCACCACCGATGGGAAGAAGTGCCAGACGCTCCAGGAACTCCCTCAACAGCTTGCTATGGCTATCGATTGTATCGACAGTGTATGAAGCGCAGCAGTGTGAAATCCCTACTTTGTGGAGCAGGCAAGGCTTATTTGCATTGCAGTACGTAACTACAAAGAGACAGAGAGTCTGGTGGTTGCTCCAAGGTGACCTGGAGATGGGACTCTTGGGGTTCTAGTCCTGGTTTTGCTGCAGTTATAATGAAACCTTGTAAATGAAATTCAGTGGCCCATTTTTCTATGCAATTGGAAAAATTAATTCCTCTGAACTTCATTGGACTACTTAAAGGAGTTACTACACAAAGTATTAACATGTGTTTATTTAAACTTCCTTGGATGATGCTTAAAATATCTCACTTTGCAGCTTCATCTGGTGTTGATCAGAAGACAAAGCTACGCTAATTCATCCAAGCTGCAACCTCACCCACTCAATAGTGTGCCATTGTTTAATCTTGCTACCGTGAAGGAATAACTGGAGACCAAGGAGCATACAAGTAAGGAAACATTTTAAATTATTATACACAGAGGACAAATTCTTCTTGATGAATTGCAGAGCAGCTCTTTTGAAGCAATAAATTTACACTGCTGTAGCAGAACAAAAAGCTGACTTTTGGACCTTTACAGTATCCTGAAAGGGAAAAGAAAGCTCATGCAACCTGAGATACATGACTTTTTGGGAAAGAGGGAAGCTCTCCCTGACAGAAGAGAGGGATCACAGTTCAGCTACGTTATGATTTAAAGAGTCACATTGCATAAAGTTACTAAGCAAGAACAACACAGCCCTCCAGACCAATGTATTCTCTGATCTAATTCCAGATCCCTTTCAACCTCAGCTGCCTTAATACTGCAGGCCATTAAAACACAGAGAGCTTGCTGTCATATAGGCACCCAGTGAGTGCTAAAGGTATTTTGGAAGCGAAGGCTGGCCAAAAGAAATGAGATATTGGTTTTATGACGGATCATAACCTTTCTAACAGGCTGCTCTTTCTTTCAGGGCTTGCAAGTATCACTTGGCCCTTACAGAGAAAAGGGAGAACTGCCAAACTTTCTGCTAAAAATAGTAAACAAATTAAACACCGAAATCAATCAGTCTGCACTCTTACACATCAAGTGCACTTTGCCTTTAAATGCCTTTAACCAAGAAGGCGTCAGATCGTAAGTTTGAATTTGCTCTGCAAATGGCACACAGTATATAAGTAAGAGACAAATACACCCTTATCTCTACACCATTTCATTTATTAGTAGTAGCTAAAAAAAACCAACAACTTTAAACCAAAACATAAATGCCAGTTACCCACAAGCCTTCCTGGTACTCAAAAATCCACCCTACATCTGGATCAGAATTTGTTTCTACTAATTTATATGAAGTTTTTAGGTTAATGAGTCAATGCCATACTCTTGACTCAAGCCCCATAGAGTCTGAAGGCATCAGAATCCAGAGCTGGATCTGGTTTCTCCTCCACCCTGCAGTCAGAGACCCGAAAAACATCAAAAGGCTTCTTAGAGAAGAAATATGAATGCAGTCAAACGATCTAGTTTAGAATAACTTTCTGCGCAACTCAGCTGCAAAACAGACAATATTCTCTAATGGGAAAGACATACTAGAAACAACTTTCCAGAAATAACACTGCCAGCAAAGATATATTAAGGGAAAATGAACTGTAAGCAATAACCAGCCAATGCTTGGCAATCTTCATCCCCACTAAAACATTTATTTTCACTCCATGCTTTTTTTTCCCCTTAAATACTCCAGTGACAAATAAATTATGAGCATTACAGCTAATTTATTACTCAGCACTGCTGAGGATGGAAAAAAAAAAGAGGCAGCAATGTTTTAAAGCTGACGCTTATTCTAGGAAAATAAATACTTTAATAAAAACAATAATAAATTCAATGCAAAAACCTGCTCTTACAGTTAAGTCATTGGACTGAAGCACCTGAAACTGGAATTCCTTCCTCTGCCAGACTCCTCCTCTGCCCGTGCTACGCCATTCGGGCTCTGCTGCTGGTAACCATGCAAACGCTTTATCAATAGCTTCAGAAAGAGAAGAAAGCTCTTAATCTCTGCCTCAGTATCCCCACAAGCAACATTTCTCCCACCCAGTCTATTCAGCCTGCAAATACTCGGGGGCAAAGTCTGTTGTACAGCACCAACTACAAGAAAAAGCTTTAAGGAGTTGCAATACTTCGATATTAAAATTGTCTTTAATGACACCCTCCACGCAGACCTCTCCACTGACTTCAAGGAGGGTTTGACCGGGTCTCTACACCAGGAGACGACTGCTTTCTGCAACAAGAAAACAGTATTATTTTTGCTTCATTTAACATGGGAGGGGAAAGAGCTGCACGTCAAAGCAACTTAAAAATCCACAAGCCAAATTCTGCTTTTAATCCCTCAATTCCCTGGTGTCCAGCTCACAAGACCCCTCTATTTTTGTTTGTTCCAGAAGAAACTCTTTGATGATTAACTTCTGTGTTTATCTTTGATACTTATTGTTTTTCTGAATATGTTTTTTTTACATTTTTACTGATATCCCAAACCCCAACAGCAATAAAAACTGAACAGAAGGAGCCTGTCTCAAAGACCACACATGCACACACAACCTCACCTGGACTTGCACAGTACTGTTTTTACTGCAGCTGGCTTAAGAGGCCTTTTGCAAGCTACAGTCAAACACTGCTACGTGGGCAAAGCTCTAGCTGGGAAGTAAAGCATGGCTCAAAAGTTTTCATTCAGCAAAACAAGAAACAATTTGGCATTCATTCCCACGCAAACACCAATGCACCCTTCCTTGGGAGGGACCAATTATTTTCCTTTCCATCTCATGCACAGGCCAGTCATCCTCTATCAGTTGATAAAACACATGAATAGCTGCATTCAAAGCTGCAGCACACAGAGACATCTCAGAAAAGCTCTGTGAAAACAGCTATCCAGAGCACACCAAATAACCGCTTCTCAACGCGCTTCCCATATGCATGCCCGTTATCTAAAGGAGCCCGTGACTTTGGCAGATGTTGGGTGCTCGCAAATAGGTCAGTTTGAACTGAAGCGAGCCGAGGCTAAAGGCTGGGGAGAGAAAATTAAATTGCACTCCTGCTCCACAAACTGTGGCTGTCAAACCCAGAGCTCTTCGCCTTCTGCTGAAGCAATGATTTCACCACTGGCTGGGCAAAAGCTTTGACTGGCAGGGTGATGAAATGCCTCGGCGATAAACCGTCAGGAGAACTTGGAACGTTAGTACCGGTTAAAATATTCCAAAATATAATGCATGTAGGAATTCAGGCTGGGGGGACGGGAAGGGAGGGAAGTGTTGCCAAGGTATGTGAATCAGCCTTATCGAGATCCTCATCGCTGCACGGCCAGCATGACTGATCACACTGCTGCATTCACCCAAAAGGTGCAAGGCTCCGGCAGGAAAACAGAGATTCCAGCCTTTCTCTCCCAGTGCCGTCTGCACCAGTAACGCTCGGCTCTTTAATCCACGGAGCTACGCTGCAGGAGAGCAACCGGGGGTGGAAATCATCTGGGCTTTTAAAAGTTGCTGCAAAAACCCCGAGTAACTTCTGCAGCAGGGATGCCTGCAGACTACAAGCAGCATTTTCCCCACTGCCACTGCAGTTGCTGGGAAATTCAAGTTTCCAAAAGCAGGCAGGAGTAATTAGATGAAGCCCAATAAACGCATACACAAAACCTTACAAGAATATGCAAATAATAGGGTGTATTCAGCAGCCCCAGAAATTAAGGCAGCAGCGCAGGCTTACATTTGCATAAACTATGCAGGATATGGCACCGAGTCATTTTGGAACATGTGCATTTTGCAAACAGCAAGCACAGTAATTGACAAATATTTTGGAACGTGACATTGATCAAAGACTCCCTAAAACTTCACGTGAAGAGCCTCAGAGACGCCGTACTAATTAACCATAGACATCCACTATTGGCATCCTGGGGTATTTTCACTGCTGAGTTCTGTGGGAAAAGAATTGGACTTTATAGATTTTTATCAGCATTTATTATTTATAAAGCCCTGTTGGCAAGCACAATGTTTTATGAACAAATAAAAGTGAATGATCTTTGCCTGAAAACCACATAATGAATGAATGTCTACTTTGTACATATATTCAAGTGGGCGCTGCTAGTTTATTGTGCAGAGAACATGGAAAAAAAGAAGTTTTTACATCTCTAAAAAGAAATAACAATATCCACTTCTAAATGTACTGACATGAAAGCTGAGCCCAATCAAAACTGAGTTCTTCAATCACTCCTAAAAGGCCAAGCCCTCGCCTTGTTTTCTTAACCAGCAGAGTTTTTGCCCTCATGGTCTCCCTGTGCAGAGCAAGGCAGAGAAAAACCAAGGAAACCAACTTGTCGCCGTATAAGGCAAAAAAAAAGGTTTCTCTTCCTGAGTTACAAACAACTAAGAGAAAGTCACCCATGTGGCCAAGCAACGCAGAAGTACGAACACAGTACTCGCTCACTGCTGACAGGCTAAAATTAGTAGTTTATTCAACTGCCCAGAACTACAACACTGTGTCCATCCTCCGCAGCATTTGTCTGTCTTTCTGTTTGCTCTCTGCTTTGTCGCGCCTGCTAATTTGTCCCTGGGGGAGCAGCTCAAGATGCCACTGCTGAGCCCAACAGCCCTGCTCATCCCAGGAGCCCGAGTAAATGAATATCCACCTGCAGCTACACCTGAGCAACTCTGCAGTGCCTCCACCGATCTCACCCCAAGACAGCACCTGAGGACAGCACTTGGCCCCACGGGACACCTGGTCTGCAAAAATGATTAGGTCCTCCATGCTTTCTACCAAGCATCTTTCCTGCCCCTGCTTTCACTCTCTCACACCACCTGTAAGCACAGCACACATCCAGAGTCACTTTAAGCACAAATTTACCCCCTAAAGATAATTACACATTTGCATCTTTTCATTGTATGAAGAGCTGCATGGTATTTGCAATGACTGAAAATAAATTGTACAGGGAATGGAGAACACTTGCCCAGTGCAGCTGGGCCACTGCTTATGCATGCTGGGGATTGTTTGGAGTTTAGTTGTTTGTTGGTTTTTTGGTTGTTTTTTTCCCTCTGACCAGTTGTCTGTTACTGTTTGTGGATCTGGCTGGCCATGGGGACACGATGCTGCTCAGGATCCAGCCCTGGAGAATGGCAGGGGATAGAGAGAGCAGCACCTCAGGCAAGTTAACCCCACAAAGAAGGGGGTTAGGATGCTGGAAACAGCGTTCTCCAGCCAGTGAGGCTGGCATATGTGAGAGAGAATAAGCCCGGTACAAAGCATCCCACAAGACTTGGGGAAAATGGGAGAAGAAATGTTAAACTGGTGAGGAGAGAGCAAGGCAAAGGAGTTTGAGGAAAATACCACACTAGAGACTCTTACTGCTGATCCTAAGCTTAGACACAGTACCAACATGTGCCAATATATAGTCCTCTAGCAGATCTATACATTTCTAGCATAGTGGTGCCCACTGGGTGACATCACCCCGTGGGCTCTTCCTTGGCTGTTACTTTGATGAAGGATTATCCTACACTCATTCATGCTGACAGCTCATTTTGCAAGTAGCTCATCGGAAACAATGTATTTACTTACTAAGGTGTTACACACATAAAAAAAGCATGTCCCTGCCTGGCTTCTACAAATCAAGTGATATCCACCTATACTCACACAGGATATAGAATTACTTAATTCATCTCAACAGATATAATGCAGTTTCCTTTGGAATTACAAATACTTTCCAAACGAAACTTACGTCCTTTATTATATGGAGATGACTGTTAATTTCCATTTCATATTAATAGGGAATAATAACCATGGTGAGCTTAGCCAAATACCTTGAAAAATTATAGATCACGTTCAGTACAAATTTGCATAAGTAGTTTGAGCATGTGAGAGAGGAACAGTGCTAAATACTGAATACAAGTACGGAATGCAGAGATCTTACACTTGCAGTATAATATATAACGTGTATGGCCTCAAAAAGCCTCAGAGATTATGAATACATTTCTTTTCCATGGAAACTATAATTCTCAAATCCAGCAAGCTATTTTGAGAAATTTAAATCAACTGTACACTTACATCTGCTGGAAGAACGCTTCATTTTCACAGGCTGCCTCTCTCTGTGTCTACTCCAAGGCACAAGCACAGTCCTATGGACATCTTTCCAACTCTTCTACTACAGTTCTGCCTCTGATACCAGATCCCACTATGCAGATTCAGCGCAAAGTCTTATTTTGACTGCTATCTACCCAGCACCAAGACTTACAGAGGTGCTGGACTGAACACCGCTGCATCACTTGAAGCGGACAAGGAAAATTCGTAACGCAGGAGGCACGAAGTAAATGCCCCACTAGATTTTCCTAGTATTTATTCAGTACGGAGTGGAAAGGCTGGCATTTAACCTGAGTTAGAGGCCAGCTCGGAAAGTAGCAGCAGTGCCGAGGCAGCCCGCATGCAGAGCCGTGCCCCGGGGTGCCGGCAGTCCAGGGACCGGCTGCAGAAGTTACCGGCGCACCGGCGGGAGGGACGGCAGGAGGGTCACCCCTCCGCACTGCTGAGTCATTTAAGCCCTGAAACGCTGGGCTGTTGTAAAACCCACCCGGGGAAAAATGGGGGGGGTTGCCTACCGAGCTGCCCCGTCTACCAGGAAACTTCCCCTCC
>NW_010184637.1:0-444 GCF_000695765.1 Mesitornis unicolor | reverse complement strand
CGTACTATGACTAATTCCCCATTGTGATAGAAAAGCCTTAAACTTTTGACTCACATAGGCTGGCCCATTATCTGTTTTAATCTGTTCTGGGACTCCCATTATCGCGAAGCAAGCAAGTAAATGCTTACATACATGGTACACTTTTTTCCCCTGGCAACGCAGTTGCCCAAACCATTTTTGAAAAGGTGTTAAATCATTTTTGGAAAGGTGTCGATGGTCACATGTACATATTTCAAACGACCAAATTCAGCGATATGGGTAACATCCATTTGCCATAGCTCCAAGGCTTTCAGACCTTTAGGATTTACCCCCAGGCCTATGCCCAGACCATGATTTCCACAGCGCGGACAGGCCTGTACTATACCTTTCGCCTGGTTCTCTGTTAGCTCAAATTGTCTCCTTAACCCTTTTGTGTTTTGATGAAAGTTTTCATGGCTTTGCCTA
>NW_010184636.1:0-43346 GCF_000695765.1 Mesitornis unicolor | reverse complement strand
TTATATACTATAAATTATACATTATTTCTAAATTATAAATTATATAAAATATTATATATCAATATATAAATACTGGTTCACTCCTAATAGAATCGTAAATGCTTTCAATTGATACATAAATACCTAAATTAAGTTTTAATCTCTGCAGACAGAGAAATTATGTAAGGATTGTTAGGCCTCTTGAATCATCAATGGTGGTGGTGTCAGATCTTGAGTATTTTACTGCTTAGGCCACACGCACAATCACGGAATATTGGGAGTTGGAAGGGACCTCAAAAGCTCATCCAGTCCAACCCCTGTGCCAGAGCAGGATCACCCAGACCAGGTCATACAGGAAGACGCCCAGGCGGGTTTTGAATGTCCCAGAGAAGGAGACTCCACAACCTCTCTGGGCAGCCTGGGCCATGCTCTGGCACCCTCACAGAGAAGAAGCTTCTCCTTATGTTCAGGTTGAACCTCCTATGCTCCAGCTTGCTCCCATTGCCCCTTGTCCTGTCATGGCTGTCACTGAGAAGAGCCTGGCTCCTTCCTCCTGACACTCACCTTTTACAAATTTATAAACATTAATGAGGTCACCCCTCAGTCTCCTCTGCTCCAAGCTAAACAGACCCAGCTCCCTCAGCTGTTCCTCATAAGGGAGATGCTCCACTCCCTCAATCATCTTTGTGGCTCTGCACTGGACTCTTTCAAGCAATTCCCTGTTCTTCTTGAACTGAGGGGCCTAGAACTGGACACAGGAGGGACTTGGTATGTGGTTCTTGCTCCTGAACAAGAGGGTATGTTTTATGCAATTTCAGGGAATTGTGCTTGATATGATAATGGTAAGCATTCAGTTTTACTTCACAGATAGCTACTAATGACTGAAATATCAGAGGTCTGTAAGAAGGAGGATTCCTTTTTTTAATTAGGGGTGGAGTGATATCTTGCATTAAGACTGCTCAGCACTGCCTGTTTAAATATGTTTCTTTTAGTTGCTAATGGTTTTTCTGACTCTGGCCATAAGTAACTTTCAGAAACACCTGCCACCTATGTTTGGTCTTACATTTATCAGGACTGATTAGAAAATGGGAAAAGTGTAATAAACACACGACCTTTCTGCATAGCATCTGGCATGAACAGGCCTAATTTAATTGTATGCACTTGTATTTCCCCTTTAAGAATGACTGTTGATATTGATTAAAAAGAGTCTTATAACTTGGTGTGTTTATTTAACAGGGCTAATGAGCCTGCCTGAGCTTATATATTAATTCAAACACATTGCTAGTTGTACTCAGGTTAGCTCTAGTTAACCTAATTCAACTACATGTCAATGTACAAAGTTCCAGTATATGGAGTCTGTACTGGGGAAGGAATCCTGCAGGTCTCTCACTGAACTCTTACAGTTAAGAGATCTTCCCAAATTATGTAATACCTATCATTAAGACTGTGCACAGAGGATTTTCTTGGCATAGCTGCAGTGATTAAGAATGTGATTTTCTTCGTGCTCTTAACTACTATTTTTATGTAGTTAAAGTTTTGCTTTGGATACTTGGCAGTCTTGAAGATTTTTAGTTGTTCTTCATGCAGACCGTCAAAATACATGTTCTGTTACTATATCTTAAAAGAAGTCACCATGAGAAAGATACTTCTCAATTATCCTTAAAGATTGGATCATCAGCAACTTAATTAGGACCTCAGAATGAAATTTCCTTTCCTGTACGTATGGGATATAGGTATATTTTGAAAAGTTCCTTTACTTTGTTACAGCCATTTTATAAAGAGGAAAACATATAGCTGTTGAGTATGACACATTTCCACTTCAGTTACATTTTTAGGAGCATATACTTGAAATTTGGCAGATATGTATATGTAGAAAATGTATTTTTGTCTTCCTTGTTAAAATTTGTCCATTATAAATCCTATAAAAAAGCTGAAGTTAACATATTGTCGTTAGATACATGTTACTTTGACTACAAAATCCCTAGGTTTTTTGTGATCACACAATCACAGAACAGCTAAGGTTGGAAAGGACATCTAGAGTCCATTATTTAGTCTAAGGCTGCTACAGGTCAGCTGGAACAGCATCATTCTCAGGTTTGGAGTATATCCACTCATGAAGACTGCAAAACCTCTTTGAGCACCCAGCTCCTGTGTTCTATTACCCTTACACTGGAAAAGCTTTTTCTTACATTTAAAAATAATTTTCTGTTTCCATTTGTGCCCATTGCCTCTTGTCCTTTCAGTGGATAAAACTAAAAAGATTCTGTGTTCATCATCTTTATTTCCTCCTAACAGGTATTTATACACTTTGGCAAGATGCTGGTGATGTTCTTCCTAATGCAGCTCAAGATGCCATTGTTCTTCTTGGCTGCAAGGGTGCATTGGTGGCTCAAGGTCAGTTTGGTGTCCACCAGACCTTCAGGGCCTCTTCTGCAAAGCTGATTTCCAACTTGTCAACTCCCAGCCTGTACCAGTGCATGTGGTTATTTCTCCTGGGGTGCAGGACTTTGCACTGCATTTTGTTGAATTTCATGAAATTTCTGTTTTCTCTTTTCTCTATTAAGGAAGATGGATGCTGGTTCCTGTATTGATCCCTGGGTTACGTGCTTTGCATGGTCCTCCATCTGCACTTGAACCTAGCAATTCAGTTAGTTTTTTCCAGTTCAGGCATTCAGTCCTGAGACTACATGAACTGAAAAGACTGTTCTCCAGAAGCAGCAGGTTAAAGTTGATTTTAGACAACCTTTCTTTTTTTTCTTTCCCCCCTTCCCCCCCACCCCCCAACTATATCAGCTGATCCAGTGGCAATAAATAAATAAAAAACCCTATCATTGGCCTAACTGTGTCCTTAGATCTTTATAGGTGTCTGTTCACAGAAACCAGGAGTTCATGGTTTTGGCCACACAAGTAAGGATTGGGGAGATTAATTTTCCCTCTTCTGATCTCAGATCCTCTCTATTAGATCAAGGCAGGATGGGGAAGGTGAAGGCTGCATGCAGAGTAAGGTTTATCAGGAGAAGGTGATGCTCAGAATGAGCTGGCGAGCCCAGGACAGGGCAGCGGGGAGATGCGGTATTGTGGGGGATTGAAAGTATTCTGTTACATGGGAGAAGCAGAGAAAGTGCTCAGGACACGAGGACAAGACTGCGTAGAACTGCACTGTGCACTTCCCAAATTCCGTCATTGAAATACTAAGTTGCAGTGGTGGCACCAAAGGGCTGTGAGGTCTGTGGACGAAATGTATGTTTCCTACATATGCATAGATTTGAATGGACAGTAGTCTGCAATCACTAGCAGTGACTATGGGAGCTCAAACAGTAGAGAACTATTCTGCAAACCTAAACGAATTGAATTATCTTGGTGGTAACTTGGTCTGAGGGAAGACGATGTGAAAAGAATGACATAACTAGAACAGGAATTTAAAAAGAAATACAATTATGGAAACTCAGAGATTTGCATTTTTAACTAGGATTTAACATTCTCTCATGTTTGCAAGACCAAAGTCTTTCCATTGAAATAGCATTAGCTGTGTTTGCCTTCCATTCTAGAGGAGTAAGTTACTGTGTTAATAAAGGCTTGTACATCCTCTTAATAATACCCATATTGAAAGTTCAGTAAATAACTTGAATTTTCTCAGGAAAATAGAGAAGCTGTTATATCTGGTTAAAAGTTTTGTATCTACTAGCATTAAAAAGTGGAAAGTATTGAATTTAACCAGCTTCTTATCCTTAGTGAACAGGTAATAACCATTGAACAGCAAGAGTGACCTTTCTTTTCTTCCCCAGATAATGTATTTTATATAGACACACGCTTAATTATCCCGTAAATCCCACTTAGTTGTGTGGTGACTTGTTTATTGTAAGAAGACACTAAAATATTAGAGAGCTGTTTTTCATGTATTGTGTTAATATAGTTTCAGTCAATATTTTTTATTTTTAAAACCCATTTATAATTGTACTCATTTTAAAGTCATTTCAAAGTGTCTTGAAAATACTTAAAAACATAGTAATTATATGAAATAACATTAATATAGTATTTTTTGCAAAGGTGTTTGCACACTTGAATAAACTTAAAAACTTAGATAGGCACTTGACTCATTTAATAAAGCATAAAAACATTAAAATTATGAGGAAGCCAATTGTGAAAACCTTATCCTGTACTTACTAGTAGCAGAAATGACACAGAAGTTGGAGATTCCTCCTGGAATGTTTAGTAAATGAGAGAAAGTCACATGTTGCATGCAGTTAAAATTCTTAGCATAGCTGATTAGATGAGTTTTCTTTTAATCTGCATTTGAATATGCATGACTAATGAGCAAAATTGCTAAATATTTGAAAGCTAGTCAGTTGGTTGGGGTTTATTTTTGAGGCTCCTTTTGCAATATTAAAATTGTTCCTCAAACAAAATTAAAATTGAAACTTTTGTTTCATCATGCCGTTATTTGTTCTGCAGCATGACATCGCCCTAGTGTGATCCTTCACTGTATTGAAAAATGGTTGATAAATTGGAGGAAGTGAAATGGAGTAAGTGAAGTGCTGCTCTTTTGAGATAACATGATTTTACCACTTTATGGCTGACTTTTGGTTGCTGGTTGAAGCTTTCAGAGAAGTAATTCACCTGGCGTGGCTTTCCCACATGCTCATCAGCTTTTTTCCCTTCATGTATTTCCAGATTTGTTCCATCTGCGATACCTTTTGAATTGTCTTGAAGAATTTTACTCCATTGCTTTTCTAGATGCCTCTCTTGAAGAACTTCTCATTTTAAATTAGTTTTTAACTGCTTTTTATCTTAAGCAATGATTTAATGTTTTAGATAAATATATTGTTGATACTATGGACTCTACCTGAATGGAGTTTGAGGAGGTTAAAGTTTTTCTGTATAATATTACCTTCATTTTTCACTTTATTCATTGCCATTGGAAGTAAAACATCTCCCATGCATTATTCGCCATTAACCAGTGACAGATATGTACAGGTTATTTATTTAGGTAATAGTAGGTTTCTGCTCCTATTCCCAAGTAATACCAAGTACATTAAATTTAGTATGACTGAATTCCTTTCACTCACAGAGTATTCATGTGGACCATATACATGTGTCTCCCATTGCACCTAGAGAACTGCAGAGCTAAATTATACCAGCTTCATGATTTTGAGTGGTTCTTATGTTTGTAGTGGGATATATATCTTTTGAGCAAGGGAAAAGACTCTTGACCTTAATGCTAAATGCAGCCTGATTCTGACCTCCTCTAAAGAAATTGGGAATAATTGCACTCAAATCATAGAACTAGTGCAGTAAAGATCTTTCCCAGAACCCTAAATTTTAGTAGATGTTAAATCAGAGCACCCATTGATAAATTAATCCTCTGTTGATGTGGAAAAGAGCTCTAGTTTATATAGAAAGTAAGTAAGTTTCAGCATATGTGAATAATGTATTATTGGCAAAAATTCGTTATGTTTGAGTTCAGTATATATTTTTAGAATGCTGGTATGACTCATTATACAGCATACCCTGATTTTGAAGCTTAAAGGTTCAAAACAATTCAGAAGCCCACTGTTAAAAACCTAAGACTTATTAATCCAAAATTATTATGAGAGTGCTTTGTTTGCAAAACAATATAAAGGTCGTCAGCTCTGCTCCACTGAGACAGCCAAAACCAATACTGCGTCAAGTAGAACCATTTCTGTTAAAAACCAAACAGAACGAAACCCCTCATCTCTAAGAGAGCAATGAGTAAATACAATTTACTATTTGTTACCACTTTGTACTGTGCTTTGCTTTTCTGGAAGAAAAAAAAAATCACTGTTCCTTTAAAACAAAATTAATATCTTAGTCCATTCAAGGAAACTAGGGCATGTATGAGGTCTGTTTTCATTGTGAATCACTTGAGCATATTGCACTAATCAGATTGCATTTCTTTAATTTACTGATGTGTTTTAAGACTACCTGATTGGTTTAATGCCAATAGATGGAGAATTGTAGACTCATACTTCTGTGAAAATGAAGCTATTTTTAGGTGCTTTTAGCTGCTGTCTTTTCTGTCAGAATAGAGCTGCTCAGATACATTTCTGGGAGATCAAGAAGAATAGCCATTACCATGAATTGGGACAAATATGTTGCTATTAAATGTAGGCTTTTATCTATGATTTTAAAACAAAATACAGTTGTACAAAATTGGGTTTGGTTTGTTGGGTTGGTTTTTTTTTGTTTTGCTTTGGGGTTTTTTGTGGGGTTTTTTGTTTTTCTTTTTTAAACGAGTGAATGGTTGTTAGTCATTTATTGTTTGTATGTTATAGAAAAGGTTCCACAGGAACAGAAGGCGTCACAACAGGAAATATGTGCTATAGTAGTTAGTTCACACCTGCTAACCGCTTTGAATAGGCGTGGAGATAATATCCCACAGAGAATGAATTCATTGTTTAGGCCATTGAAACTCTTTCTACAAAATCTGGCCCTTTACATTCCTTTCTTTGTCAGGTCACTACTTAAATTCATCCTGCTTTGAAAAATGACTGTTGCTATGGACGTACTTTTACCCAGTGTAGCAGTATAAGCATAATCTATGTTCACTGGCCCTGGTATTCATTTCACAAGAACATTTTTGAGGTTTAAAGATTTAAAGACCTTCTCACCCTACTGAAATTCCAGTTTCAGATGTATTTCTTAGTGTTAGCTGAAGAAATTAAGGTACTAGGGTTAGTGCTTTACAAAACTAAAGTAGGAATAAAATAAATAGAAATGAAGAGGTTTTTGGATAAAGGAGGAAGGTGAAGTACAGAGCAACAAACTTAGAATTATCTTTCTTAAGTTAAAAGAATTTTAATAGCTTGCATTTTATCTAATGTAACAAAACTAAGAGTAGAAAATAGTTTTTAAAAATTACTTGAATCTGATTGTGAAGTAGCACTTGTGTAATTTAGATTTTTGTTCTGCTTGCATAGGCAGCCTTTGTGCCACAGTCTCAGCAAAGTTTTTTCTAATTCTGAATCTCCCCAAAGTTGTCATTAGCTCAAGCTTTGATGTGCCAGACAAACAGTAAATTGGATTTTTATATTCCTTTCCATAAAGCTCCAAAGCTCTCGTTATCGTATACAAATGTGGCAAATTCAGTGCTCGCGTTTTGTTGGTGAGATGGTGAATCTGAGGGATCTGAGTATCTGATGAGTCAGAGGGATCTGACTAAGCTACCTTGGCTAGGTAAAGAATAGTAAAATAATATGAAATTAAAATTGATCATAATTCATATGTACCTAACATTGGGTGTATATGTGCTTTCCTTCTAAATGTTTGACACTAACCACCTCTGGAAGCAGGATACCTAATTTAGTAGACCACTGATTATAACCACTGTGGTAATTCTTCTGTTTCTAGTGTTTATTCTGATGGTGCATTTATAATATTTCTCTCGCGTTAAGGCTCTGACAGACGTGTGGCCAGGGGTGAAAATTCAGGCAGCTGAAGCTGTTACTACCTATAGCCCTGGCAATGGACTTTTTTGTGCTCAAGACAGGAGCATATGATCCACTCAGAAATCAACTCCTGAACTAGCACAGGTTTCAGCCCAGCATATTAAGGTAAACCAGTTCCAATTTTGGTTTATCCTGGTATGTCAGGCTGAGAACTGAGGGTTCAGGAGTTCACTTCTAATCTGATCAGATGCCGCTCTTTCAGGGGCAGCAGCATCTGTCAGAAGGGGGTCATGTGCAACTGGGGTAATAACTGATTTAGCTCTTTGTCCGATTTTAGTCTCCTTCCACGTGTCTGTCAGGACCTTCACTGTCTGCACATAGTCATAGAATTAATCAATTTTTGCATTTTATTATTCATAAACTCATCAATAGTCTGATTATTTCCAGTAATCTGCAAAATGTAAAGCTCTGCTCAGTTTCTGTCTTCATTCACTGCCCTACTTCAAGTAGTAAATACAGATTACCACATCCACAGTGTAACAATCCACTGCTAACAGCCTGTTTGCCAAGAGCTAAGATATTGTTTGTACCTATACAGGACAAAAAATTACACAGTTTTGTGATGGTATGTAAGATCTGCTTTTATTCTGTTTTGAAAAGTAACTCTTCTTAACGTTAAGATGTTGATTTTGTGTTATAACAATCTAGTGAAATCTTCATTCAGACACGTATTTCTGATTCTTTGCTTGTAATGTGATGCACCAAACAAACAAAAATGTGGTTATGTCTCTCTTTAAAAACTACTGCTACTGTAAGACCAGCTTTAGAAGCAGTTTTGTAAAAACTATGTTTGACTGAAAAAAAAGCCCACAAATTACAAACAAAAAACCCTTTGGTTAATGAGGCATAGAAGTATTGCCATCATGTAGATGAAGTATGAATTTACAGTAAAACTAGGTAAGTGGGTTTTGTTCCTAGTCTATTAAATTATAAATCTTAGGCTTCATGTGGATGCCCACAACTCATGGCAAAGTCAGTGAAAATTGAGGACTGTGAACAACTGGTGGAATCCGATTGTATAGCTTTAATTTTTTAAAGTAATTTCATATGATAAGAAAAGCCAGCATTTTGTAAGCCAGTTTGCCTAATCCTTGATGGTTACCTACATTCAGCATAGTTCTTTCTCTGAGCCATTTTAATCAGTGTTGTGAGAAAAACCGAATGCATCAGTTACTGTACAAATGTAACTGCTCTTAAAATCCTGTCCCTAGAGTCTGAGGCACTTGGAGGAGCAGAATAGTCTTGTTCCATAAATTGACAGTAGTTGTTGCTTTGTTGTTAAGCCCTGTTTTCTTTTCTAGGTAATTATTTTAAAGATTTTATTTGTTTAACTTTGTTTTTATATAAATCCGTATATATTCATCTCACACTGGCAAGGAAGTTCAATAGCTACCTTGATGCTAATGTGTGCTTGTAAAAAAAGTTTAATATATTCTTGTGATTTTCTTGAAAATGTTTACTATAATGCTTTTATTTTCCTAATTTTTAGTGATATTTAGTAAACACTGATAACTCCATGGTAATTAAAAAAACCCCTCAACATATAAATGTGGGTGATATAAAAGGAAGCAGGTGATTAATTAACTTCTGCCTTCTAAAGAGACATGTTCTCAATGGAAAAAAAAACAAAACACACATCAAAAAACCTAAAAAAACAAACAAACAAAACCAAAACCCCTGGTCTTGTAGTGGTTTTGGTAGGCTGATTTTAGTGAGTCTAAATCAATAGCAGGTTTTTGAACCCTGTGTTTATGTATTCCCCCGGACAGCATATGACATCTGTGGCTGATCTCACCTGCTGCCCATGCCTGTTCCTCCTCACCTGCTGCTATTGCCTGCTGTCACTTACTTGACTTTCAAAGGGAGCGGAGGTTGGTGGAACACAATCAAGAGAAGCAAATTTTGATCGATTGATAGATATTTAGTTAGATTCTTTAGTTAAAACCTTACTTTATTTTGTGAAGTTTGATCTATATTTTTTTAGAAGCAGCTGGAATTTTTGGCTACTGTGGGCTGGTTGTGCTTTCATTCTTGTTAGGATGAACATTGGATTAATGAAATTAGGTACCTTTTTTAACAATTTTCCTTCTTTTTCTCCCTTCATGTGTTTTTAATTATTTTTCTTCTGATTATAGCCCGTAGTTGCAGAGCAGTCGGTAGCAGTGGGTGGCAATCATAAATCCATAGATTTATTGTCACAGATTTCTGTAGCCTGGCTGCCTGCTGGTACAGTTACCAGCTTAAAATCAGCTGTGCAATTTGACAATTTGGAGGATGCTTTTACAGAAAACAAGATTTTTAAGGAGATATTCTTAGCATTTGTAACTCGGTTCTCTCAAAGTCCAGGGGGCTGTGGTCTTTGAAAGCATCAGATAATCTTTTTGTTTCAAACTGCATTTAAATAATATTTGAGAGATTGTTTTGATAAGGTAACAGCAATTATGTTGATGCTCTAGGTACTGCACTTGTGCAGTTGAAATCATGAGGGTTTCATCTGTAAATTAGTTTCTTGTCATTACATCAGCTTACTGCAGATATTAATAAACTGTATGTGATAATATGGATAACATCTGTACTTTATAACTAGCAAACAGCTCTTTATGTTTTTATCATCCCAGACTCTATTTATGCAAGGGCTAAAGTGGGAAGCAGTTTTTCATTATTCTTTCTTGCCACACTCATAACTGCTGCTCTTGTGTCTGACAACATATTTGCTTCAGTCTTTTCTATGTTCTTCTTAACTGAAATTGGCCCTAACTTGTGGCAGACCTCATTATCTTTTCAACTACTATGTTCTCTGTATGTTCTTTCTCTACACAGAAGTATAAAACGTGGCTGAGTCGAGGACCTCATGGGCTGTCATTTAACTACAACTCTGCTTTCACTTGCTTTTATTTCATTTTTCAATGTCAAAATTATGAATTGTACTTTAGCTTTTCTCCCTACTAGTTTTGCAACCAGGTCTCGGTTTTGTTTGTATCAAAAGTTCTTAAAATGCTTAGTTTAGATTATCTGATATGTGTGTATAATTGAAGTCCATAGCAGATAAATCTGTATTCTGACAAATCCTGCTGGAGGAAAAGCAATAGTAAAGGACTGCCATGGATAGTTAATGGTAACATAGATTGTGCAGAAAGGAAAATTCTTGTATATCCTTTCTAAGGATAAGTGGTTAAGTACTGCACCACTTGAGTACCCGAGATAGGGTCTCTCACCATTCTTTCCAGAAAAAGAAATGAAATTTTAGTCCTGGTATGATGTCACTGATTTAGATTATAAAACTCCGAATATGATTTTGAAGTAGCTGGCAGATAACTAGATCTGAATTTTATTTTAATATGATTTTAATAATTAATGTGGCAATCAATAGAGTATACTTTCACGGAGATGATTGATTGAAGTATCCTTTAATTGCAGCCTTTAATTAGAATTGATGGCTCACCACCCTAGCTCTTGTCTATTATATTAATAATTATAAAATTGATTTACTTCTATTTTAATTTTGATCCACTGGGGATCTGTGTGGCTCAAATTCACATCTTTGCAAATGAAGGTGATTTGTTGACAGTGACAATAAGGTATTGCCTCTTATTTATACGTGTTAAAATATATGCATGTAAACTATACTTGTTAGTGTAATTCTGTTTAATCATGTCCGATCCTATCACTTATTTTAGGTGGAGTAAAGGAGCAGTGGCAGGTACTGAGCTGTTTTATTTCTGTATTTGCCACTTTGTTATTATGCTGAATGCTTCTTAGTCAAAGACCATGTCAGTGAAGCTTTATAGTGGTAGTTGAAAAAATGCCTTGTGATTGACACAAAAAGGCTTATGATATTAACATTATCAAACGTGGTTTGTTGTTTTATTTTCTTAAAGCTCTCTTTTTTAATTTTATTAAGCCATTCATATTAAGAATTTAATGAATTTTAGACAGCAACTCTTTTTTTTACTTACTAAATACTTTGAGAGATGTGTATGTAGCTATGCATATTTATATAAAAATAGATTCCTTCCCCATGGACAAAGGAAAACCTTACGTTCATCCTTTTTATTTTTGATTGCCCTACTTTCTTTTTGACACCCGTTTGCTTTACTAAACCTCTAAGATCTAAAGAATATAGTGTTCTTTTTCTGATGCTGAAAAAAAAACCCCAAAGACTAAAAAAACAAAGCCTCACTGTCTGTAACCTTTGTGATGGATTTGTGGCAAACTATAGTTCACTATTTTTTCATGCCTTGCATGCGACTTGTTAGATGAGATACTGTAATGCTGATTAGCAAAGTTAGTGTTATCTTGCATACTGAAAGACATACTGTAAGCAGAAAAGTTAGTTCTGAATCCTTGCTGTCTTAGGCAAGTGATGTGTGTGGATATACCAGAATATGATTAGAATACAGTTTAATTTTATAGTAAAAATGTATCTGCCTTTTGTATTAGAAAGACAAAGAACAAATACATTTTCTAAATGAAAAGCTGATCTCGTTGGCAACCTTTGTTAAATTCTAAAGGTTTATTCTGCTGGATTCCCTGAGACTTGCCTTTTTTTATCCTGACCGTTCAGCCATACTTCAGCTTACCGTTCAGCTTAGAACATATACCATAAGCATTTGAATAGCAATTGACTTAGAAGACATGCTTGAGTAACGTGTGGAGAAATCTTGATTATTTCAGCCTTGAACTGCATGTTTGTGCGTAGACCTGGTCAGCAGAGGAAGATCTTTTTTGGCTGCTTTCTGATTGGTTATCATTTTGGCGATCAGAGATGTGCGTTTCCTAGGAGCTCTGTGTGACGTGCATTGTAGGCAGATATGCATTGGATAGCTGAGCAAGTTTCAAATTCGTGCTCAGAACAGTGACCTCTAATTTTCACTAGCATGTGAAATTTCTGCATGTTACAGTTTCTTGTCAAGTCCTTCAACCTGGTAGTAGTTCGGTGATGTTTGAAAATTCCCAAATGAGCATCAGCACTGTAGTCTTTCTGTGCTACCACTAAAACCACCTTGTAGTGACTGTATCAGAGAAGTGTCTTTGAAGGAGTTTCCTTTAGAAGATTTGGTTTAGAGTTGACTTGGAAAGAAATGCAATTCTAACAGTACACAATGATAACAAAAAAACTGAGTTGAGAAAAGAAAATTTACATCCCTGTGCCAGAATTCTGGAGCAGACTGACTTGTATAAATCAGTCTGCAGGATATATGATATTTAAAGTTTGACATCTTAACGTCAATAAAACGAAAATAGCATTTTTTTCAGGATTTTTATACGTGTCCTTCTGCGTACACGTTATGTCAGGAGAGGACAAAGTTGAAGCACAAAATGCAAACTTAGATTTCCTTTTGAATACGTGCCATACAAAACAATCTTTAATAATGTCAGCAATACCTGCCTGCAAGTGATAGAATCCAATACTGTGTAGTGCTAAATTTTATTGGAGAAGTAGATCATCTTTAATTAACTTTATTCTGAATTGCTTGTGCCAGAGGTGGTGACGTAACAAACAAGGAAACAGAATTCTTAAAGTCATCCGGCACCTCATGCCATCTTCGTACTTGTAAATCTGCTTTTATGCTGCCTGTAATTTACTTACCTGGTAGCCAGAAAGCAGTTCTGCTGGTGATTGCTCATCACTGTAAATAAACGTAGAACAAAAAACTAGGTGGGTTTTCGATCATATTTCTCTCTGATTTTCACCACTACTGTGGAGAGCTTCTGAAGGGTAGAAAAATGAGAGGTTCATGAGAAATGGACCAGAGTTAAAATTCCTTGTAATCCCCTACTTCAGAAATTCTCACCTACCTCAGTTTGTGGCCTCTGCAGGTACTGAAATGATATAGTTTGGGGCATTCCTCTATTAAGATAACATTTTTCTTAACCGACAGCTTACCCACACTCTTTTCTAGTCCTTTTGCATTTATTTGCATTTAACGTCCGTCTGATGCTGCTGAAGGAGGTCCCCAGGGTGTCTGCAAGGAAAAGGTGAAACTGCATTTGAAAGGAGCCTCTGTCTGCTTTGGAAAACTTTAAACTTTTTACTCTTGGTTCCCTGAGGATTATTGCTGCAGAGTTTCACTTCACTGGCTAGATCTGTGGGAAAGGAAACTAGAGCTACTTCTTTGTAGGAGGATCCCAAAACCTGGGCAATTGTGTCTTTTGGGAGTCTTTCCCTGTTTAGGAAACGATGCCTTCCAAGGGTAATTTTATTAATAAACAGAAAAATTTCACCGGGGAAAGGAGGAGGTATGAAAGAGAAAATGAGTTCCTTATCTTACAGCTTTTTTGACATTCGTAAAGGGCCAATGTCTTTTTGATCCTTATACTGTCCAGAGGAGAAGAAACTTTAATATGGCTGTACTCAGGACAAAATATTAAGGAGCTACTAGAAATTAAGCAATACAGCTGCTACATATATAAAGAAACTTATTACCAAGAAAGGGCACTATGGTAATAGTGGTAATGATCCTATTTCTGTCATCCATCTGAAAATACTATTTTCATTGGTATTATTTCCTCAACTTGATACTGCCCTGCGAGCTTCCTTACCAAACCTTCTAAGGTCTCACCTAACACAGTAGAAATTTGGACTTTAGCCTCAGGAATGCAGCTTTGTCACTATTTTAGAGAGTTTCTGAACTCTATCGTGATCAGCCTTTTGCACCCTGGATACTGTCCTAGTTCTACAAGTTAGAGTATCCTATTTAAAAAAGTAACTTGTAACACAGGTATGCAGCTGCCCCATCCTATCAGTGGAAAGAATACATTTCATATGTTGATATCTGTATCTCAGAGATGAGATCTGTAGATTTTGTTTGTTGTTAAGATCTTGTACTTTTTTTATAGATTTATTGGAAGGCATTTCTATAATACCGGTAAGTAACGCTACTTTATAATTCTGTTTTGATTCACCCATGGAAGAAGTTTCATTTAAGTAAGTTCTGCTAGCAGTGCTGAGTTGCACCTGAGCCAATGTAGAATAAAATTCATAATGCCAACCTCAAAAGACTCTTGACTGGGTCATGGTTGATGATATATTCTAATTACGTATGTGAGAGCAAACATTACAATAATAATCAAATACTGATACCTAATTTGCAATGCAAACCTGGTGCAAGCTCAGGTGGAATGCTATGTAAAATTGGTTTGGTTTGATTTTAAACTTGGAAGAAAGTTAATGAGTAAAAATATTTCTAATAAAAAATAGCACTGATTCTGTTATAATTTAATCATTTAAAAAGTTCAGGAAAGTGGCTTTTCAAATTTAATCTTCTAACTTCTGTAGCTGTGATGATTGCTTATAAATGAACAGCTGCATCTTCATTGCCACAGGCTTAAGTTAAAGTCCCAAAGTCCCATAGGTTTTGAATTCCACAGCACGTTAGCAAGAAACCTACAAATATAGAAAGGCTCATGTTCTAAGGCTGAGCACAGTCCATGTAATATTCATGATTAGTAAGGCAAACAAAATACAGCCTTACACCAAATGCTGCAGTGAAAACCACTGTAGAAATTAGAAAGTACAAAACGAGGCTTACCATAATCATCAAAAAGTGGTATATTTTGTGCTTACTTTTCATTTAAAACCTTAAATCATAGATGAAAATATATTCCTTCACCTCATTTGTATTTCTCACAACTTAGTAATTCAGTTTAAAATAGGTCACATTGTTTAAGCTGTTGCTTTTTTTTCTCTATTTTGTTCTATTTGGTATTGACTTATAAACTCCGTGTCACTTCTTTCCTTTATACGTGTATAGACACCTTGGTCATTCCTTACTATTTCTTTTTTTTAATCATTTCAATCATTTAACCATATCTAGAACCTTACAATCTGCAGTATGTTTTCTTATGAAAAGCTGTGAAACATGCAGTGATTGGAGGAACGATCACGGTCTCATAATTCTGCACCACAGAATGTAGCTGTCATGGATGTACTTCCATGAGTGATCTTGGTATCAGAATGTGTCATGGCACTCAGAAAAATTCTTCGATGTATATTGAGCAGGAAATGCAAATTCAGTGCATGACAGTGAGGTAATCGGAAAATCTTCAGGATTTTTGTAGAAGTAAATATTGGTTTCTACACTTGACACAGTAGTTTAGTTGCCCAGTATTTGTTTACTAGGTAAAATGCTCAACTCAGAAGCTGGCCTTAAGGAGGCATTAGACAGTGTTGCAAGAGTCCCTGTTTGTTTCGTAAGAATGTTTCTAAGGGCACCCTTTGTGACTATAAGAAAAGTTTATACATTTAATTGAAAGGCAGAGTTAAAAAATTAGTAGCCCTAGTTTATGGAAAATATACAAAAAGCCTAAATATGCAAATGAGTAATAGATTTTATTTTTTTATTAGTATATACATATACAATTGCATTTGAATAGATCACTGTTTAAGAGGATTTTGAGCAAGACACTTTATTGACTCCGTTTCAGGTTACCTTGCCTGACATTTCTTTAAAAAATGTTTCGAACCCTTTGCTAATGGTTTGGCAGAGGTAAACATCTCTCAGATAATCAAATTCTTACATGCTTTGTAAAGGTAAGCATCTATGAATTGGAGAATGATGCTATGAAGGCCTCCACTAAAGGAAGGCGTTAGCTTATGCCTCTATTTGCTCTCCCCAGAAAATCGACAACTTTGGGAAAAGCTTCAGTCACAGCCTGCTTGTTTTTACCTTCTTAGACAGGAAGATGCAAATTTTTTTTTTTATTAATTCCAGCTGCTTGGATTTTTTTGATGCTGTTTTTGTTGTGATGCTGATCTTGTTTTTTCTCAGGAGTGGGGATAAGAAAAAGCATTAGCATTTTGTATCATGCAGGAGTAAACAATCCATGGATTTACGTTGGTTGTCTGTGAGAAGATTAAGAAATCTAATTAAGCTGGAAAGTTGGTTTTCAAATGGGTAAAAGTGGTTTCCTTGACTTTAAGCAAAATCTTATGAATGATCAGAGAATAGGGGGTGTATTGCATCTGGTTTTTTCCCATTTTAGAATTTATTAGTTTATTATTAAGTGATAATGCATCTTTTAAAAATCTCCTTGTTTATTTGGTGCTAAAATAAATTTCAGAATGAAACGGAATTTCATTCCTAGTTCAGGCTGTTTTATTGGTTTTGCAGGGAGAAACTTAAAACTAGATTTGGAGGAAAGCAGGTACACTTTAAACCTGACATAATTCTGATCTACTTGGTCAATAATAGTGTTGAGAGCAGTCCTCTTACAGTCTCTAAGCTGTGAAAACAGAGGTTATGCTGTTATTACTGAAGCTTGGTTCAGTTAGCGACTTGTTCTAAGCAGGTACAAATTAAAGTTTCAGAAATGGGTATTACTACATCTAGCTGTGAAACATGGTCTAAATCGATACAAGATATCAGTGGACAATTTTCGCTTTGTTTATGCTGTTTCTCTCTGTGATTATAACCTATTTACTGCTTTTTTTGTTATTTCTAGACTAGAATAAATACTTCTTGCTAGGCTTTTGCCTTAACACAGCTCTTCATTTATAATTGTTTCTACTTGAATCGGTTTCAATTTAAAGGGTCGTTTTTTTCAGGTACTTTGCATGTACCTGCTCCCAGAAACATGCTAGACATATTTCAAATACTTATATTTTAAAAAGACACAAAACATGGAATGTACATGCTTATACGCAATCTGTTCCCTGATTAAAAAAATTGTTTGTAAAAGTTCAGCAGTATTCATTTGGCAGGGGAAGCATTGTATAATTATTTTGACTGTCCAAATGATCAAAATGTATTACTGACTAGTGGTCATTCTGCCTCTGTAAATTCTTTCAATGGTGCCAGTTCTTATTCTGCCTTTTCCTCAACTTTTGTTGAGGAAATTGTCGGTTGTCCTGTTAGATGTAATTTATCTCAACCTATACTCAAAGTAGCTTATCACCTTTGATGTTAAGCAGCACTAGTTAAGAGTTATGAAAAGTTTCCACTGCCAGTGCTTTGGATGTACAAATCTTAATCTTCCCATTCAATTTATTTTAATACAACACTTTTCACATTGTGAAAATTTAACTTTGTTTGGCTAGTCTTTTCTCTGTTTACTGACGCTTCAAATGTGTTCTTCAATATGCACCTTGTTAGCATTTAAATAATGTTCCTAACCTTAGCAAGCCGTCATACTGCACCTTCTCCACAGATTAGCATTCTGTAGTTCCTCTCTCCAAGATCCAGAGATACCTTTTTGGCAAATAAAATATATGTGAACATTTGGCTAGTGAATGAAAGTGAACTATGAAATCTTAGACTCCACAAGTAATTCATTTTTGAGGGCAAGAAAGAGTCATATTTATTGATGGCAGGTGATATTAGGGGAAAAAAAGAAGGGGCACAGGGCTGTTCTGCTGTTTGGCTGTCCTCTCTCAGGCATATAAAAGCCTTGGAGCATTTTCATACTTATATTCAGTTTAACAAGGAAGCTGTGATTAACTTGGCTTGCTATTGCATGTGAAAAATTATACTTTCTCTGGGTGGATGATGCCATCTGAATTTGTCACAATAATATTAAAAAAGCATATCAGAGTACTACCACCCACTCTGGTGCTATTATTTTTGAGAGTAAGAGATCATAAGGTTCGGGGAGCATAAATGCTCTTTAATAATCCAACTCTTGTTGGCCAGTCTAATCTTGCTGTAGGAGTACTTATCCCTAAGGCTTTAAATCCTGTGCTGGTAAGTGTCATACCAAGTGATATGGGAGGTTTTAAGCAGTGTCAGTTTTCTGTCTCTTCCCTCAGCAGAATTACTGGGCTTCAGCTCCTTTCCTGCAGCAAGGGAGAAGTTCTGCAGTTGAAGAGGAAGAGAGGAGCAGCAGAAAAGCAACACACCTTCCCTCCTACCCATTCCCAACACATACACCTGAAATGCTCCCCTGCTGCCCAAGTTGAGAAACTATATGAGCGTCACTGGTTTAGTGTTGGGGAAGGGTTGTTGAGAGCTGGGCCATTCCCGGTGCAGAATTCTTACAGGTAGTTAGTGCAAAATAGGTACTGTTCTCAAAATTCACATCCTTAATTTAGGCTTCTGCTGCTATCCTGTAAAGGTAATCTCTCAGGCAGACGAAGAAAGGAAACAATTCCATGTGTATTTGTATCAGTAGAGAGTCTAAGTTTTAGAGGTGAACTTGTCTTTTCTCCTTGCCAGTTCAGGACTGGTAAGGTTCTTAATACTGTGAAAGTTGATTTGCTGCACAGTAGGTCAGTGGAGGAGTATCTGAGCATCAGCAATTTACGCAGATTCATTAGAAATTAATCCATGGGGAGCATCTCTGGAAGAGTAACAATGTAAAAACTCTGCTGCCTTGTAGTCATCCGAGATGCAGGTTCCTCTTTCCCACTCATTTCTGAGGTTTTCTGACCATGATATTCAGCTTATGCTTTAACTTGCAGGGAGATTTATTCTTTAGGCACTCATATATATTAGTTTTATTTCACGTGAGTTTGTTTATTTCATGTTGGTTTCTACAGGTTACTTGTGCATTTGGGTATACCTAACTTTAATTCACATTGTTGTCATACTCTCTTTGCAAAGTGAAGGTAAATGTTTACTCTGCCTTCCAAGGAAAGTTTTCTAATCACTCTGTCAGTGTGATTAGATCTGATCATCCTGTTTTATTGTGACATCTTTTATTATTTTTCATTATCAACTGCTTAATAACCTGACAGTCTCCATCAGAGGCAGTACCTTTTGTGGATTAGTGTTAGAAATTGTCATTCCTTTTTTTTTTTTTTGTTAATCAAAATCTATCCAATTTGTAAAACTGGAAGATTAACAGGTGTCTGCTAGGTAAATAACAAGCACATTTAAGGATCTTAAAGGATTTCTGTTAGATTTCTATGTTTTATATGGAAAATCTTAAACCAGAGCCTGTCAGGAAAGTATTTCTTTTAGATTTAAAAAGGAAGCCAGAGGATTTCCATCTTTTTTTTTTTAAAAAAAAAAAAAAAAAAAAAAAAAAAATTGAGGAGAGGGGGCTGGAGGTGTGCAAAAGAACAAAATTCAGGTAGTCCTAAAATAGTCTTACGAGTTTGATGTAATGCTAGAAAATGTATGGCTTGAAGAATTCAATGATTTATTATTGTCTTAAATTTATCTGCTTAATACAGAACAGAAATGTGGAGAACGATACCCAACAGTGTAATCAGTAGGTTAGTAACATATTCAGTCCAGGTTCTTGTCTCACAGTCAAATTTATGTTGGAAACTTATTGTCTATGAAGTTTCAATTACTTCAGTGGCAATATCCATAGATTTAAGGGTCTGATAATGATGATGTGGCTGTTAACATTTTGATTCCGTTTATTCCAGATGAATTCTGACACCATTCAGTTTCTATACTGGAATCCTTGACACACTCAAAAGCAGAGGAGAGAAAGAAAAAAGCTATTCCTCAGCCTCATTATTGGTCAGTGAAGTTGCACAAGGTAGCTGCCCAGATTTCCTCAAATCCAGTAATGTAAACATTGAAATGTGCTGGCATTTGTTTAAACATTAAATTGTGACATTGTTCTTTTGAAGAGTTGCAAATACTCACAAAATGACTGGCCTATAAGAAAGGCTCCCGGCTGCACTGTACTGGTAGGGTATCTTTTGTTTGCTTCATCAGATTCCTTTTATGATGGTGAAAGGGTACAGAAACTGAAGGAAAAGATAAAGTTCCTAACACACTCTCTTTTTCTGTTTGTTTGGGTGAGTTTTTTGTTGGGCTTTTTTTTTTCCCTTTTAATCTTCTGTGGGCTTCTTAGAACATGCAAAAATGAATTTCAGCAAGATCTTTAGCTCATTGGAACTGAACTTGCCAAGGCCATTATATCTACCTTGATTATTTTAAAGGTAAATTTGTACAAAATTAAAATAGTTCAGCAAATATTTGGGATGCAGGATTTTTTGAGTGCTTAGGAGAAAAGAATATGTAGCTGTGTGATGGCTATAAAAATAGAGAGAGAGCAACTGTCATCCAGTGCAAAAAGTTGTGAAAAAAATCTATTTAGAAACATTTCTGCCTACATAACATTTTCTACTCCTTTTTATTGTGGACTTTTATATGACAAAATATTTATGAATTTATATAAATCTGCTGGTGGGTGGAAGTGATTCTGGCATTTGCTTTGGAGGGAAATATCTCTTTTTATTGACACTTCAGTTTACCTCTTACTGTGTCAAAATCATTTTCCATACTTTCTATTCCTACACCCAGGCAATGCTTTTTATCCTAGTATGTAGCATTTAGCAGTAATTATTATAGCTTTAGTATGAAGAGTAATTCAACAGTTATGTTATATCTGTCTCTGGAAAACAATATTGGGTTATGTGTCTATATGTGTGTCTATACCTGTGTATGTAGTGAGCCTTTGAGGAGCCTAGCGTCTAATCGAAGTGAATATTCAAAGCTCCCTGTATAGTTAAGGGTGAGAGCTTCGTATCTTGGTGGGTTGATTCCATCCATAGGTAGACGGGGTGCACTGTTCATGGACATCCCTGTCTTTCTTAAACAGCTGCCTTGGACTCAATGAATAAATTTCAGAAAGCTAAATACAGAGGGGGGAAAATGCCATTCATACTAAAGACAACAGGACTTACTATAAAAGGGTTGCAGTCTGGAAGTCAGGAAGGAGCTAGGAAGACAAGCAAAAATAACTTGTAGCATACTGAATGCTCAGGCAGTAGTCAGAAACTCTTCCTACCTGTTTTCTGTATATAGCCTGGACTAGAAGTCCACTGATGGAGAGCAGTAGATTTAATTAAACGTACAGCAGCTAAACTCTACGATGAGCAGAACATGGATTTGAACTCACATTTACCAAGAAAAGAGAAGGAACAAGATATGAAAAAATGAGTCTTTGTGTTTGCATGTGCCCGTTCTGTGTGTGTGTTATAATGACTGCATCAAAAGGGAGGCCCATCCCGGTTTTGGTGTGACAGGGTTCCTCCCAGTCTGAAAACATACGATGTATGTGTCCTTGTCTCTTTCCTTATATTTCTGGACTGGGATGTGGAATAATTTTATGATACAGTTATTGTAGTTTGTCTCTACATTTTATCCTTAGCTGAAATTACCTTTGTCTCTAGTGTTCATCTTGAACACTACAGATAAAGGTAATTTGTTGCAGGATCATGACTTAAATTAAACAACGTTCAATATTAATAAGCATACGCTTGAAAAATCATGTTTCCATCATCAGCGTCAATGTTTACTTGTAATATTTAAAAAATATACATAAAATTATAAATATTTTAATAGAATCTCTAATCCAAACCCTGAGTATAGGTAATTTATCTGAAATTTGATATTTGCTTCCTCCAAACGGATAGTAATGGTAGGTGATTTGATTTCTTGTCCAATTGACCTTATCTGGGAGAATTTTCCAGAGCTTTTCATGGGCTTTTACACTATGGAACTTGAGAAATATTTGTGAGGAGAAAAGCTCCTTTGGTGATTTGAACTGTTACCACTCTAAATTGTAAGATGTATCAGTTCCTTCAATTTCTCAAAGTATGTTTTACTGTTTAAATGGGTGGGTTTTTTCCTTTGGTAATTGTGTGTGTAGGAGGCACTATTAACAAAGGTTGATATTACTGTAGCATACCATAAAAGCTGTAGTTGCCAACTGAACATACTTTGCATGTAAAATATTCTTAAGTGGTTTTGTTGATATGAAAATTCATTCCAGATATCTTGAGGAACACACGTAATTATTTCTTACTGTTCTGTGGTCCTCTTCCAAAAATCAGGTCAGCTCTTCTTTTCTCCAACAGATTTGGTCTTGCGGTGGTGTTGTGTGTGCTTGGTTTTTTTTGGTGATCTTGAAAACTTCTGCTTCTCAAAGATCCTCACAGTTTCATCAGACTTAGGGATTGGATTTTTATTAACATGTTTATTTAAATCCTTACTGTTCACTGACAGGGGAAAACCAGTAAATGTTCAACACTGCAGGCACCTTGGTAATCTTAAAAATATATTAATAAGTAAATTATTATATTACATTATTAGAAAATATTTACTAGCACCATAACAGCAACCCTGTTTCCTTTAGAAAAGTGTTCCTATGAGTCAGAAGCATATTGCTGTCTATCAAGCATACTACCACTGTGAAGAAGAAAAAACGAGGAGAAAAATTGAAGCAGATTTCTGTCAGCAGAGAACGTCACCTAATTTGAGGACCCTAGCTCATCTGGTTTTTGTAATAGATAGAATATTTAAATAGCAATTGATAAATCTAAATAATTTTGCATTTTGTTTAAATTCTCTATTTTGTGTTTCCATTGGATTTTTTCATTATATTGTCCTTGAGGACAGGCACCTGTAGGAAGCGTGTTCAATTTCCAACTTAAGGAAACTGAAGATGAGAACATGACAAATAGCTAAGCCTAAGCAAATAATTTGGGAAATAGGAGAGAAAATTAATAGGGGTTTTTTTCCCCAAATACTATTTTAAGAAAGTTCTTCTCTGACATTGCAATTTTAATTTAGTTCTTAATCCCTTTCTAATTGTTTTTACAGTTAGATCTAAATGTTATGGAATCAGGTGGGTTTTGATTTTTTGTGTAAATGGTAGTTCATTTGTTATAGGTAATCTTAGAAATAATACATTAAGACAACCATTTTCCCAAACAAATTGAATAAAAAACATAGTGCTTTTGTCCATGATTTGAGGTTTTTCTTAGTTCTCATGCTTTTATTTTTCAGAAACTTGCTTTCCTAAAGCGTTATTAGGCTGTGCTCACATTCAATGCAGCCCTTTGTCATTGATTTGCATAGACACTTTCTCTCTGTTTCTCATCTAAGTAACACTCCTTCGAAAAACCATAGCAAGACAAAAGCTCTGGCCTTTACCTTTGGTTTTGGTTTTGCACTGGAATCTACAGGTTTTTTATGAATAGGTCTTAACAAAGAAAACTCTTTTAAATCCTTTTTTCCTGTCTTACACATAATGGTAGAATTGATAATTCCTCATTCCTCTTCATATAATTTATTTCTTTGGGAAATAATCATCAAGTCCTTAACTGATGTCTGTCTGTTTATATTCAAGGAATTGTTTTCTTCGTAAGATAACTCATCATCCTTCCTAAGCCTTTAATAATTATGAGGTTTGGGTTTTTTCCTTTTATTTAAATCTTTTTAATTTCCTAGACTTCTCTCTCACATGAGAATAATCCATTTCTTCAGACAAATAACTAAGTTAAACCTGCATTCATGTAATTCACTCTTGTGACCAGAGTGCTATGAACTGGAAACTTGAAAGTTTTCATGTAACTCTGAGGACTTGTACTGTTCATATATTTTACAGAATTTTTAAACTGGATTCATTTCAATATCTGAATTCTAGTGAAGAGCTCACTTATCAATTAAAGTAAAATGAACTGGTGTATATCGGGCTATGAATATGTATATGCATATATATGGGCATGGCTATTCATATGCCGCACCTAAAAGATGTGTTATCAATCTGAGTTCAGCAGTCAGTTTTCTTCTGCTAAGGCTAGTGAGGCTTCCTGTGAGCACCTGATAAGAAAATATTAGAGTACTGATGTTAGAGGACCCCAAGTTATAGCATGTATTTTGGCAGATTTCAGCAAGTCATGTGCATAGGTGTACATCATCCCATCTGTTAATGTTTCAAGAAATAGACCACTTATTCTAACTTTCTGCTTTTATTAGATGCTTGACTCATGTAAAGTATAATGTAGCTGCGGAAAACATTAATAGTTATGAGTAATTGCAGATGAAACTTTAAAGGGAGCAGTTTATTTCTCTCTGAAAGAAGAATGTAGCTTTAGTGAAGCTAAATGCATCTAATTAGTGATCTTGAAATTTAAAATCAAAGTTAAGAATGCCTTGGTTTTATAACAAGAGATTTCAAGAAGACTCTTACAGGGCGGTATTTATTTCCTTTCAGATTCCCTTCAATATTTTCTTCTTTCATTCACCTATTATGATTGCTTTTAAAATTGCTGTTTTAATTTTTAGTCGAGGAAGGTTAAATTTTACTCCCTATTTGTTTAGGTGTTCTGTGTATACAGTTCCAAAATTATTTCATCTGGATGAGGACAAATGAAGACCACCAGTGCTCTATTCCAGCTACCAGCCCTTGTTTGCCCTTTCAGTTTGGGAAGTCTATTGGATGATAAAGCCTTGCATTGAGAGAGAGCCATCGTTTTGTTTGTGATGAATATGAGAACAGGCTCTAAGTTAAAAGCAATTAATTCTCTCTGAAGAAAAAGGGTGAAAGGACAGGTGAGAGATAAGGACTGAAGGAGAAAACTGTCTTGTTGAGATTGCTATGACGCTTTGCACATATGTGGCATGTTCTCAAGTGTTGCAGTTAAGGTTGTGTACGTTTTGTCATTTATGTGATGAAGGTTTTTTGTATCTCTTTAAAGCATGAAATACTGCTAAAGCATTTGAATAAAACACATTTTTATTGTCTGGCTTTCATTTGCTGTGGTTTTATGCAAGTGTTAAATGTTGTATTTAACACTGATTTTTGTGTTAAGCTCATTATTGACAATTTTTGCATTGCTTGGGAATGATGTCAAAGTGCAGTCCTATTTTACCAAAAGCTGTTGCAAGATCAGTTGTCGGCTGAAGCAATCACTGGTGGTGTTACATAGAATCCCACTCTGGGGACTGTTTGATTCTGGGTCAGAAAAAGACAAGTATGGGATGTTAGGGTTAGTAGGCTGCTGTACTGTGGTTTGTCAAATAAAAAGCTTAATGCAGAGCAGCTGATGAGAGGTTGTAGTACATCCTTCATGTGGTTAAGGTTTTAGCTTTGGCTTCTCTGTCAGGTTTTCCCTTTCAGTGTAAAAGAAATTGGCGTGGTACACTAGAACAACATAAGGATATTTAATTAATTAATATGTTGGTATTACCCTGTGCTGGCAATGCATTATGCTTTTTAAGTTTTCAAATGTGCTTTAAGATTGATGTAAAAGCCCAATGAAAAGTATACAGTCGTATAAATGCCAGTCTTTCCTGAAAGGTAGCATGCATTCCTCACAACATCTCGTCTAAGGTTCATAAAACACAGAAGCACATTTAACATTCAGTGAGTGTTTCTGTGAATACAGTGGAACTCTTACACATCGAATCAGTGTCTTTCAGCAAACAATGAGATGTTTAATGGTAACCATATATAGGTGTATGGCTGTTAGGTGTAGGAAAGAAAACATTGAAAGCATCAACATCCTTTATCCTGCTGCATCTTCTGGCACTCATTCTAATTGTTGTTTTAAAAGCTGTCTAAAGGTTGTCTGTCTAATAAGTAAATAACAGCCTTCTCTGAGGAAAAAGCTTGTGTCCTGTTGTTTTGAAGTTTCACAACTGCGTTTACAATGTTCTTGATAAAATTAGTGTAATGTGGTTGCCAAGGATACTTGCCAGAAGTAAAGTTTTAGGTAGTTAAAGGAGGTTGAAGGAAGAATGAATAATTAAAATAAAGTTATTGCAAGCTGTTTAGCTTGTAGGTCTAACTAACTTATTAGATTTCAAAACAGGTTCTTATTTACTTACTTTTAATATGCCTGATGGCTACTAATGGTTTCATTTTTCCCTCCCCAGTGGAACTGCTGAGAAAAAGTATTTTATATATTGCTATATTTGTTTTCATATTAAAAAAAAGACTAAAAAAAATATCCAAATCTACCTAAGACCTAAACAAAACAAAAAAAAATGAGTAAGAATTTGGTTTTCTCCATTAGTTTCAAAATATATTTTGTTGAGCAGTGTAGCCAGGCTTTTTTGTTGGTTTTTTTTTTGCAATTATATTCAGACTCAGATAAGTAAAAGTTAAAACATATACATGCAAGTGGAATTTTAATTCTTATGAGTTGAGCGCATACAAATACTGACTAACTTACTTGGGTTCCTTGGAAGAAGTAAACATGAAATGATTGTATCATCATCATGTGTTTAGATAGTGGTTTTCGTGTTTTGTAGTCACATGCAAATTTCTGTCATGGACTTAATATTATTGAACATACATAATTTATTTTTCTAATTATTTTTTTTAATATACAATGATAACGACCGTGTACTCTACATTTGGTCATTTTCTGTGACAGAACAATTCTTCTTTCATATATGTTTTTTATCTTCATATGTAAAGGACAATGTACAATATATGACCCTAACTCCTATTTGAACTGTACATATTGTAAAAAATAGAATCATTTTATATTGGCTGTGTTTATGCAAAAAACATAAAGGCACAGCTTATTTGGTCATTTGACTTTCTCTACATCAGTTATTTCAAAAATGAGATCTGTATTTTAAATAGACATTTTGAAAATCATATCACAAGAAGTATGCATATAGGTGGTGGAGGTTTTGTTTAAAGAAATGTGAAAAAATGAGTGGATGCAGCTGTTAACTGAAAATGATAAATAATCTGACAGTTTTCTTTAGTCACTAATTGAGCCCAAAAGCTTTTAAAAGGACAGAAATTTCACCAACTTTAGATTCATAGGCTTATTTGTGTTTTACAGGTTGGTCATATAGCTGGCAGTTCTCCTTTTGTGTTACTCTTGTAAATTATTGTACTCTGCTGTCTGAGTGAAAAGCTATTAGAGTTGTGTGAAGGAATACAACAACATCACTTCAGAAGATTAAAGCAATTCCCAACTGTACATGTATAGAATTTTTCCACCTTTTTTTTCTTTTACTTTGTTGTTGTTGTTGTTGACATCACCCTCAAAGAAAATGTGCTACTATTATGATGCACTTTAAAACTGTGTCTTACTCTGTGTGAAATCTGCTCTTGCACAATTGTATTTCTTCATGGAACAATGATTTCTGCATCCTGGAGTACACATACTAAAATGTAGTGTGTTTGGTCCGTAGTATGACATAAAGTATCTTTTCATTATATTGCACTTTCTAAAGTAAGACAGATTGTAGAATACCCTTCAGTCACTTAGCGTCAAGTCTAATGAAATTCCTATTTAGCATCGACTGTTTTCCTTTCAGATGTTTTGACAGTAGTCATCCCTGTTAAGAGCTTTCCGCATTAGGCTCCGGTAGCTTGGCTGTAACCTGATCGCTGTTTTGTTTCAGTGTGTTGTCTGCTGACCCAGAGAACACTTGCATTAGCTGCATTGATCAATCCACATCACATCTCATCATTTAGGAGACAATTAATACTGCGGCGTAAAGACTCCCCAGAGCATTTTCTTAGAGCTGGATTGCTTTACACAGAAACCACAGGAGTTGTTTGCAGAAGGGGGAGGAAGCCAAGTAGGAAGAAAAAGCATTAAGAAAGCTTTGTCTAGGAACCAGGGTTTCATTTTCTGTGGTGACTTCCACTTACAGCATTTAAAATCCCTTTTTTTTGATGGAGCATCTTTTTGGGGAAAAAAACCCCACAGCTGTATGTTGAAGTTCATTTATCGAATAACAGATCACATAAATGTTTTTAAAATCTTGCTCTTGACAAATATTTGATTGTGATATAACTTGCTGTTAGGAGTGTAATCGGTTTAAATTTTTATTTTATCCCCAGGATTGTTAACCTGACAGCTTTTGACATGTTTTAACTGTATTTTAATTATTTAAAAAAATATATTTTAATAGAGAAAAGAAGTTGGTTTCTCATTCTGTCAGTTTTGCTGTGGAGCTTCTTCCACGAAGTTGAATTTCAGTGTAATGTGATACTGTTTTTTAACAAAAAAAGTCTTTGAAAGATTTTAAGCGTACAAGAATATGTAAGTTAATGAGCAGGCAAGGCTCTTAGTGTGCTGTTTCATGTTTTGGTAATGAAATATTTAATCTTTAGAAGTCATCCACAGAACCAGATGAGAGGCATTTTCTAATAAAATATCTTTTCTTCCAGATGACAAAGGTTACTGTACTGTGCTTTTGTTAAAGACTAGTGTTGCAAGGAGCATATCTTAAGATGAGTTGGTAACAGCTGATATTACTGAAGACATAAAATTGATGCTGTGGGAATTTTAGGGAGGAGGTTACTTACCTCCCTGGTGCATTTCTGTAATCTATGTGTTGCCTGTGATTCTGCATAGATTGTACAATGCTAATGAGGCCAGCTAACACGTTGCGAACTTCCGAAATAATGGCGAACTTTTTAGTATTTACATCATTACATTGCAACTTTCATTTATTTCGGTAGAGTGAACGAATTTTTCATCAGAAAAGATTCACATGTGAGCATGACAATAATATTTACAAGGAATATGCCAGTGACATTTGTATTTATATCTGCGGTAATTCCACGGTTCAAATTTGTTATTTTGTTTCCGCTCATGCGATGTTGAAGCAAAATGCGCACTGACAGTAAATAGAGATGTGTCTGGCATCTGTTTGCATGGCAGAATTATGATGTTTTCAGGAATATACTAATATCATGTTATAGTTTTCTTCTGTTATTAGAATTGTTCTGGTGTTCAAAGGTAAAAACATGGTGATGAAAAATCATTAATTTGAGTATGTTGGAAATGTACAGAATGTTCGTAAAATTTCAAAGCAATTTAACTTGGCCATCTAGGTTGTCTTGTTCTGGTATTTCTGCAGGATGAATCTGGAAGCTACAATACTCCCTTCTAAATTTCATTTTTCCAACTCCTGTTAGATCTTGTTTTTCAAGTCAAAACTGATTTTGTGGAACCTATTTTGCGTGGTTTGATATGTGGAATAAAAAATGTGGGTTGTTTGTGCACTGTCATACTTGTATCCTTAGGATCGATACTGGGAGTTTTTGTATTTTTTGTCTAGTGAGGGTGTATCAAGCTGTAGCTTAATACTTAAGAAAAGCTTTTTTGCTATGAATTACAAATTCTGTGAGATAAACATGGCACACCAGACTGTCTTTCTCCAGGCTACAGGAATAGGCAAGTCATTGTAAGAGTCAAAGAGGTGAGAGTAAGTAATGGTGATATGAGGGAGAGGGAAGTGATCCTGCTCTGGCAGGGGGGTTGGACTGGATGATCTTTCAAAGTCCCTTCCAACTCCTAATATTCTGTGATTCTGTGTGAAAACCAATGTGCTTCTAACTGGAGAGGAATGTTGAGCAAAATGATACAGAGCAAAACAGAGTGATTACGAACTGAAAACCAGGTAAAATTGAAGTGACAAGGCTTACGCTTTGCTGCAGTTTAGGAATCAGGAATATGTCCAAGGCCTGTTTTTCTTAAGCATCTGTCCTGTCTTTACAAATGAATACAATGGGAAAATGTCCTCTCCTCTGCATAATTGCCATCAAAGGCCTAGTATTCTTACACGCAGAATAAATATGTATTTCACCTATTAGACGAATTTGACAAGTTTATAGTGTTTACCCACAACCTTAGAAGGTAGATGCTTAGAAGATAGTCACGTGGAGTCTGGATATCCTGCTTGAACAGTATTTAGCATAACTCTAAAGAAGTTATTGAAATGTAATTTGTGGGGTATTGACTACTTATTTGGTACGAGCTTTCATAATTTGCAACTGCTAAATCACATTAAAGACAGGTTAAACATGTATTTACTAAATAATTGCAGTTATTGCAGGGATGGTGTAAGGTAAGAAGGTTATAAAAGACAAAGTGTATACTCAAATATATGAGATCAGTTGGCCTTGAAAGCTCTTGCCATAACAACTTGCAGCTGTTTTAAGAAATTATCTAATTATGTCTACACTAAATGAATACATTTGCAGTTCAGGTGTTCATTACAAAAGCTTATTCTAAGGGCTTCTATAATACTAGCTACTATGTTCAACCTTGTGTTACCTAAAAGTTGTACAATATTGTAGAATAATCTAGACCTGGGAAAGAACCATTTAAAAGACGTGTATTCTGTACCCATTTATCGTATTAGCTAATTTCCAACAAAATATAATGATGTTTTTATTTTTTTTTCCTTCTAACTTGTATTATCCAGATTGTCTTGGCATGTTACGTGTTTGTAGGATCTACACAGAAAGGAGATGCTTAACAAATCTTCGGATCATCAGTATATTATCTTTTGGAAATACCTCCTTTCTTTTGTAGGCTTATGGAGGTATTTCTAGTTGATTTTGCAAGGTTCTTTTTGAGTGCCATCTTTATGCCATTGTGCAGCAGTTTGTTGGATCTTGAAGAATCCACTTTATTCAGATCAACTTTTGGTATTTGCAGGTACTACAGAGCGGGTGTGTCTGATCCAGGGAACAGTTGAAGCACTAAATGCAGTTCATGGCTTCATTGCAGAGAAGATTCGAGAAATGCCTCAAAATGTGGCCAAGACAGAGCCTGTCAGCATTCTACAGCCTCAGACCACTGTTAATCCAGACCGCATCAAACAAGTGAGTTTTTGGTTGGGAATAGAGAGTCAGAGCGGCTCCTTAGAAGTCTTAAAACTTTAAGGCTGCAAGGGGTCAACATAACATGTTCTTTAAGAAAATGTTACTTTACCCTCGAGTAATTTGCTGGTCCTCTTTTTCCTTGTACTTGTGTGCCATGTTTCTCAGCAATTCTTTTAGATAGTGTTTTATAAGTTTCAAAGCTATGCTCTAATGTATTTCTTCCAAAAACTATTCTTTACTGTATCAAGTGATAATACACTTCTAGGTTTTAGTTAAAGATCACTGAATTTAAATCTTAAATTATAAACCTCTTTGTAAATCTTTAACATTGCTGAAAATCACAGATTAACTGAATGTTTCCTACTTTTATGTATATAAATAAAATAAAAAAATGTTAATTGTTTTTTTTTAGAGCCTATATTAGAAACTTTAAAATCTTACCTGTAAGAACTTGAAAATATAAAGATAATTTATTTGGGATGTTTTCTAGAATTTCATTTTATGTTATTTTTGGCATCTTTTTGCCTGTTTTACACTGACTTCTTTCAGAATCTTTGGGCAATGCAAAATATATTTGCAAGGTATTGTTGGTCTAGTATTCTCTTATTCATTACATTTTCCAGAACAATTTTTATTTTAAAAAACATTGCCCTGTAAAGATAATGTGAAACATGTGTCATACAGGATTTAAAATTATTTTCTGTTGTATTGAATAAGATGAAAGGAATGAGTGAACATAAGTAAAATTTTGTCTTGTCTCTATATCCTATATAGGATAGATTTTAGTTTCCCACCTGTCCTATATGGGAAAGGATTGTTTCATCCTTCTACACTAGCAAGAGTCATATAAAGTAATTTGGTAACTGTATGCAATTACTTTACTTTGTATATAGTGACATACGCAGAGTATTCATATGAAGATGTATTTGAACAGGATAAGATCAGAACAATCAGGCTGCTTTAGTTGGATAAAACCCTGCATAAGCCATTTTCTATGGTTTCTAATATTTACTACTATATCACTTTTTTCTGTATATGTGATACTTTTATGTAAAAAGTACTCTAGATAATTTATAAAAAAATAATTGAAAGTAAAGCCCCAATTTTATAGGATTAATTTCTCAATTATTAGGCATGAAAATGGTTATGCCTGAGATATAGAGAAAAAGCTGAAGACATCTATATTTTGAATGGCTTTTCTGCTTGTAAAATGTTAGATTTTTATGCCAATACTTCTTAACCCAATGGGAAATGAGTGTTCTCTATTACAATGAGAAGTGGTTTTCCCCTCTGCAATGAAATGAAGCTAATTTTTAGGTAACTCAGTAAGATCCTGAGAAACTAGATCACAGAGCTCTTTAGTGACATGCCTAAATGTCTTGTGTCTGAATTTGATATAGTGTATCCACAATACTTTTCCAGAAAACTTATTTTTATAGTTGTTGAAGTTTTTTTTAGATTCTTTTGTTGTTGTTGTTGTTCTTGGTTTTGGGTGGGGTTGTTTTGGTTTTTTGTTTGTTTGCTTTTACTTTGGTTGGTTGGTTTGGGGTTTGTTGTTTGTTGGGTTTTTTTAAATGCAATTCCATGTTTGGAATGTTAAATTAAATTCTGGAGGGTTGGATTAGTGAACAGAGCTGCTCCTAGAGAAGTTAAGATGCAGGTTAAACACAATGTATAACTTATAAGATTGTTATGTAGTCACCGGATCTACATCTTAAAATGTTAATACATTACCTGTATACATACAGGTGGATAATAACATGACTGCAAATATTTGGAGATATGCATGTGCATATATTGAGCAGTTTTAATTACAATGAATCATTTAACTCCTTTTTAATGAAGCAACATCTCTTAATGATAAATTCACACACTATAAATATTTAACTCAAAAAATTAAAACTCCATTCTTTTTACCAAGAAGTGAAATTGTTAGCTTAGTTCTGAGTTTGCAGTGAAATGATCTGTCCTCCAGTGTCAGAATATCCGGTATCTTAATGAAAGGTATAATAACTCTATTTAAGAATTTAAAAGGATAGTATTTTATAACAGGTAATCATGATTTAGAACTCCACTGTTAATTTTTTTTTTTAATCGCAGACAGGTCACAATTTTATTAAAATGATCCATTTGTTCTTTTACACAAACTATTTCATGGTTGTCCCTGTCATAGAGTACTACCTGAGAACTCTGGCGCCCAAAGTGCTACGTTGCAAATTGAAGAAAGTAGACTTAGCATTTGAGATTGGGAGTTGATTTGAAATAACAAATTTTACCTTCATTAGGAACTTTGAAGACACTTATTTTGGTTTTCTAGCTGTTTCTACCAAAAAAATCAAAGGTAGTTTTCTCCCCATGTATGAAGAATACCTCTAGTTGAAGCCTTGCAATGCCATCTATGTCTGGAGCATGCAGCTCTCATTTCTCTGTTGTCATTTCTTTGTCCTGCACTGCTTTACTGACACACGACTCAGAGAAGTGAGCTGAGAAGGGAAATCTGGCTACAGTCTTCTGGCTACAGTTTCAATTAAGATAGACAGTAGGTAAACCCTTTGCTGACTGCTTGAGTTTCAGCACTTTCTGTCTTCAGGAAAGGCATGGGTATAGACAGCAACTGAGTCTGGCATGGCATTTCTCCTTGCTAATGGAAGTCACTATCCAAGAATTTTGGTCTAACTTTAGCTTTTTCAGCTTCAGAAGATTTGCAAAGTCTATCTGGTTCCTTTTGAGCCTACTCCACTGCATTTTTTCACATCTCCTAATCCTATGGATTTATCAGTAGATACCAGGTATTTCTCTCCTGCAAGCAGGTCTGATAGATATATAATTGACGAATGTTTGCATATTTTATCTCTACACATAGGCAGTCTTTTCACAGACGTCAGCCATCTGCTGTTTCTAGGTGTCATTCAACAACAACTAACTGATTCCTGCGCTTTTTTACTTCCTAGAAACTGCTATGAGCATCTAACCTCCCTTTTCTCTCTTTATTAGTTGAAGTGTCACACCAATTCTTTCAGACCATATTGTAACCCAGGGGAACAGAACGCAGTTTTCATGAAGAGATCAGGAGTCTGAGCTGTTCTGGCTTTGTAATTAGCATACAAGGCTTTAAATTTCAACTCTAAATTAATAGCGGCTCCTATGAACAATGGAAAAGGCTGCATAATGTGGTCTTACCACCTTCTTCAGAAACTACTGTGGCTTCTTTGTATGCTAGTTGAATTTTCCTTCCAGCTTTCAGTTGTTTTACAGGTAGCAGGGGTTGTAGCAGCCTGTCCAGAAGCACATGGAATCAGAGATGGTCATTGCAGGACTGTGCATTATATAAGAAAGATGTGTGATCTTATAGCTAACTCTGCTTTAAGCAGGAGTATGTGCTGTTTGGTCTTCTGAGATCCCTTCCAACAATGTTTTCGTTAGATCGAATTTAATTTTTGCTTTTTCAGTAGATAATTAACCTCTCCTGTGTCTTTAACTTCTGTTCATTAATCATGGTCCCAGACATTGTGTTCAGAATCTACCAAACTGAATGTCTGAACTCAGGTTTGTAAATTCACATTCTTCTCATGAAAATGAGTACTTTTACTTCAGAAGTGCTGATCAACTACAACAACAACAAAAAGAAATGTTCTTTTTAAATAAAAGGTTTTACATTGAAGTGCTTAAATAAGAATACAGATTTGGAAAGTTTGGCTTAAATGGAGGATTTTTTTTCTTTTTTAAATATGGGATATGAGTTCTTCAGACGTACATAAAGACTCAGTAGAGTTCATAGAATCATAGAATAGTTTGGGTTAGAAGGGATCTTAAAGATTATCCAGTTCCAATCCTCCTGCCATTAGCAGAGTCACCTCCCACCAGACCAGGTTGCCCAAAGCCCTGTCCAACCTGGCCTTGAACACTGCCAGGGAGGGGGCATCCACAGCTTCCCTGGGCAACCTGTGCCAGTGTCTCACCACCCTCACAGGAAGAATTAATTCCTAATATTTAATCTAAATCTACTTTCTTTCCTGTAGGCTCCCTTTAATTAATTAAAGGTCTCCCTGGATCCTTCTCCTCTCCAGGCTGAACAACCCCAATGCTCTCAGCCTGGCCTCACAGGGAAAGTGTTTCAGGCCCTGTTATCTTTGTGGCCCTCCTCTGTATCTGCTCAAGCAGGTCCATGTCTGTCTTATGGTGGAAGCCTCAGAGCTGGACTAAGTACTCCAGGTGGGATCCCTCAGGAGCGGAGCAGAGGGGGAGAATCACATCTCAGCCTCCTAGACACACTTCTTTTGACGCAGCTCAGTATACGGTTGGTTTTCTGGGCTGTGAGTGCACATTGCCAGCTCATATTCAGTTTTTCATCCACCAATACCCCTAAGTCTTTCCTTTCTTAAGAAACCTTCATTGGTTTCTTAAAGTCCTCTCTGTTCTGATCAGCCTTTCTTCTTTTTATCATCCATTTAAGGCAACAGTCTGTCACCTAGATGAACCTTACTAAACTCCAGAATATGAGAAATAACTCCACATTTTTCATTTGAGGTAAATAATAATAATTAGTTTTGTAGATCATTGTGTCTCTTCATACAATCAACAACTTCTTATAAACTTTTCTCACTTTTGAACATAGATGATGAATTGTACCAGTTACCTTTCTGCAATGAATAATAATATATACAGATGTGTTTACATGTTGTGAGGACAAAAAAAAAGTCATTTTTTATTAGAGAGACAGTTCTATACATTAAATCTCATGGCAAGAGTTAAGTATTCCATAAAAAGATACATATACTATATCCTGTCCCTCATGTGCCCTTGACTTTATTCTGGTGCCAGATCGCTCTTTTAGTTTTTTATTTCATTTCACCAGTATTGGATATAACCTCAATATGTATGTGAAACTGTTATGTGAACACAATTAACTCTGTAGCTGATGATTAACTCTTCATTGTATGTACTTCAAAAGTGGAGTGCAAACAGAAGATTTTATTGAGAGAATTAAAAGCAGTATTCAACTTAGCAGAAATTTTCAGCAGTGTTCTGATTCTTAAGAATAAGAAGTTATCTCATGCCTTCTGGTGTCTTTGTAGTTTTGGTGGGATTTGGAGAAATCCCAAAGTAGCCCAGAGTAAAAAAGTGACATTTTCTTTCCTTCTAGGACTTGGGTTTTTTTGATGTGATTCTTACTCCCGTATCTTCATATGTGTTTTGATGCCTGTGTCTGGTTATTTACTTGAGTTTTCTGGTATTTCTAAATAACGGCACCAGATCTTGTCAGAGTAACACAGAACGACTACAAGTTTTGAAGAAAGAAAAGGTTCTGATTCTTCTTTGTCCATTTCTCTCTGTAATCTTCATCCTAAATCATTCCTTCCATCCAGAGTTGCTCTGATGATCCAAATGGTACCTGCTGCTTTCCTTTAAGCTCCTTGCCCCTTCTTGTCCCCAAACAGAACATAAGATAATCTTTCTTTTACATCATACTTATCATACTTACTTCCTTTCTCAAAGTCTCCAAGAGCTCATAAATGCACATACATTGCCTCTATAAACACTTATAAGTAAGCATTCCATATATATATGCTAGCTTTCTTAGTCTTTTTGTATTTCCCTATGCCTTGTGTATTCTTTTCCACAAAAGCAAAATTAAATGCAAGGAAGGTAGCAAGTAAAATTAGATCACTGAAATCACCATAGTTACCTTTGTATAGTCTGAATCGTAAATAAGTTATTAATCCTTGATTATTTCTTTTTCCAAATTTTATTTTTGAGACATGTTATGTATTTGTACAGTCATTGCTGAAATGAAAATAATTTGCCAAAGTTACAGATTAAAGGAGCTCATAGCAGATGAAAAGAAGACTCAATACATTTGGCAAAGCAAGTGGTCTGTTTTGAAAGGCTCACTTCTGATACTGTTGAAAGTCTAGTAAGTCAGTCTTTTATGTTGTTCAGCACAGTGGGGCCTTGCAGCTCTCTCTGTGTTTTCATTTGAGCTGCAGAAGGTATTCAGCTATTTAATACAATTCAAAAAAGATACCTCCTTTTCTTGAAGTGCATTAAAATATTGGCTTAAGCAAATTAGTTTTGTCATCACATTAATTTCAGTAATTTAAAAGCACCGATATTAATATATGCAAGACTGAAACTCAGTATTAGCTTAGTATTAATAGTAATTTAATGTGGGTAATGTTATTACCAAGATTTCCTTTGTTTGGCAAACCCTGTAGTGAGAAATTAGAAATTGGTAAGCTGTAAATGCAGTTTCATCTTCACATTTAAATTATGTTCTCTGTATGCTTTCATGTCCTTAACCCTGTTTTCAAATAGTATTTCATATTCTGCCTTTTGTCTACTCTTCTGTATATAAATATACTAATAAGTACTGAGAATAAAGTTAACTCAGTACAATATTTATTTTCTAGAGTGTTAAGTATTGAAAATTTCTTAGCGTGTGTATATATATATATATATATATAAAACGGTGTGACTTTTATATATAGTTCTACATTAGGCAGTTCATGAATTCATTGAAAGAGGGCTCAGAGACCGTTTGGAACACTGTGCAGATGGAGTATACATATTCTATACTGCTGTGATACTCTTGTTACTCAAAAATCTGAAGCATGGAAGTGTGATGCTTTGACCATCTTTCTGCACCTTTTGGTATGTTGGTACAGCCTGAGAGCAGTCTCTCACAGTGTAACCAATTCTTGTGAACAACACAAGGAAAAGTATTTTCTTGGACTTTCAGAAAATACTGTAACTCAAATCTAGCTCAAACAATTTTATTTCTAAAATTTAGATACTGTTTTATTACTTAAAAATCTGTTTTCTAAAGCATCCATTCTAGAAGCTTAAAGTATAAAAACAAACAGCATTCTCTTACCTGTAAATATAGTCTTCCATTCATTGCCTCATAAGTAACACGAAAGAAAATAGTATCTGAGAAAACAGGGCAGAGCAATTTCACCATGGCTCGGGCTATACTATACAAGATGTAACTTAAAAAACCCCATGAGTGTTAGAAGTGGTGTGTGGTAGAGATTCTGACTGGCTTCTTCCTGCTAGCAGTCAACCTGCGATTTCATGAAAGCTTCTATTATAGTATATATGTTTCAGTCTCAAAAATTGAAACTCTAATGTAAATTCATCTTATGATTTCTAATCACTTTATACATCTGATTCCCAGAAGCCTAATAAGTACTAAATTCAAGTGCTGCCTAATGCAAAACGCTTGCCAAATAAAAAGAGAAATATTCTGTGCTGCATAATAAATCAGAATTATTGAGCTCTGTCCAACTTTCTTTAAGAAGTAATTTTGCCTAAAAGTTCTTGCAAAGCAGTTGAGAATGTATCGGTATATTCCATATCAGCCAGAAGAGATTCAATACAAAATCGGAATGCCAGTTTCTTTTTTTATAATTTTTGAGAAATTACTTTGTGCTACTTTAATATTGAAGAAATAAATAGGTGTGTCTTCAAAAATTTGTGTCTCTAGAAATACACATAAGCACAAAAAGGGATGAATTTCTACAAAATGCTGACAGTTTTTATATGTAGATAGCTAGTTTTATACATTTTTATATATGTCTAGATGTATATAAAAAAAAATAAAAGCAGTTATGTCAGTAAACAGAGTAAAAGTTTACTGAGAGATTAAGCCTCAAGCACAACTGACCTGATACACAAATTAAAAACACCAAAACCACAAACCAAAAAAACTTATTCCTATTTGCAGTATTTTGTCATTGGTGTGTATATTTGGAAAGAAAATGTGTATGCCCACACTTGATTCTTGTTCATTAATCCTGTTGTTTTGCTTATAAATGTTATCTTTTTTTCATTGTATTTTAAACAAGCTTTTGCTAAAATGGAATAGTGAAATGCTGCTTCTTAATGGATGTTCTAGTTCAACAGCCACTTGAAATTATTATCATCATTCCTTTCTCATTGCAGCCATACATTTCTGTGCTTTGGGAAGATTGATATGAATTAAAAAGTGGGATGCCTCCAGTTTCTTAAATTACTTGTGGTATCAGTGATTAGGTCATTATTCAGTACTGAAGTGTTGTACATATTTTCTTATAAATCCACTAGTTAGATTTAGTGACACTTGTGAATAACAAACTATTTTTCCATTTATTAACTAGCCTAGCATACAAAACCAATATACAGTACAGTATGCCCTAATTAGCAGCGGTGTTGATCATGCAAACTGTCAGATGCTTGAAAAATTTTCGTCAAAATTTATTTTCACAGTTTTGCTGGTGAAAGTAACAACTTTATTTTTTTTCTTAGTTGATAATGAGAGTTTAATATATAGAAAAATATAAAAGAAAATCTCTAAGGATAAGTTACAGTCCTCTATTCTGTTTGACTGGGGCTTTTTGTTTTGTTTTTTCCCTGTTAATTTAAGCTTAAATGATGAAAATAAGTTCATTGCAATTTCAGACTTTGGTAAGACATATACTGCATCATCCCACTGAAATCAGAAGTATAAGTCTATAATAGAATAGGGCTAGCCCTGCATTGTCATGAAATCTGACATTTCTTTTTCTAAATAATTCTAGCCCCTTGCAATGAACCCATGTTCTGTACAGAAAGACATGGGAGAATCCTTTGTAATTTTCTTAATTTTCACAATGTATAGCATCTGCTGACCAATAACATTTTACCGAGTTACATATTTTTATAATGCTTTATACATGGTATACATTTGTTACTGAAGCCTCTTGAAAGAGTCCCAGTTGGTGCTGAAGCTGCACATGTTTCATTTTTGTTTATTGTTTTTATGACATGAGTTACAAGTTGGAAACACAAAATAAGGATCTGTTTCTTAAGATTTTTTTTTGCTTGTTTTGGCTGCTTGTTTATGTACAAACTATGAAAAGAATGGATCTTCGTATTGCTTAACATACAGCTAAAATATTTGTGTGTGCATATGTACAAGCCCGTATTTTGCTAATACACAACTTTATGCATTCACAGTGTCCCAGCTTTCTCATATGCATTAAGTTTTAGTGCAAAAGTATGTATACCTATTTTATGAGGGACTGTCAATGATTGTAAGTAACAGAACTGCTGAAAGTGTGAAATCTTGCTTCATTTATTTCTAAGTAGTTTTGGTTAGTAATTATATGATCATGTGATAAATCACATTGTATAGCATTTTAACATCTTATTTCTTAAAGTAAAAGTAGTGTAATTTTTAATCTTTTATAATATTTATATATTACATAGATGTCAAAAAATATGCTTTGAATAAGTATTGTATGTTTTGTTTTGAAAATTGGGATTTTACATTTTCACTACATTTATAAAAAGAAAAAGAGTTATTCTGTCAGAATCTAATACATTAATTACAGAAATGTATATACAAAAATTTTAAACAGAGCAGTGCTTTTTTGATATGTTCAAGAACTAATGTTAAGCATATGTATATTATTTAGAAAACATGATCAATAAATATGACTCTTAATTCCTTTTTGTGATTATTTTGAACACAGGCCTGATGATAAGTTATTAACCTTTGCTCAACTAAATGTACCTTTTCAATGCTAATCATAAATATATTGTAGTAATTTGTTGTGAAGGTATTAGTTGCATGTTCATCCCTCATGAGATTAATGTTTACATTTTTTCACCTGCCTCTTGATTAAAAAAGATCAATGAATATTTTAGCAGTTAGTGTATTGCTAAAAACTCAGTAGCTTCAGTGTAATTGTTATAAGATATGGAACACAGTTTGCTGGCTATTGTCTGTGCTATAGAATAGTGCATTATAAGGTGCCAAAGTAAGTGTCTCTAACTTGTTGAGACGTTGGCCCTGTTTGTTTGTAGACTGATAACTGCTGCTAGTGTGCTCATTGAACTTGCTGGAATTTTTGTTCACTATAGTCTTCATTTTCCCCAAGAGGAGGAGAGAGGAAAGAATATATTCCTCATGTGGTCAGCATATTTTTGAGTATTTCTGTGAGTTCACCATCTTGATTTCAATTCATGAATTTGTTTTTACATGCATAAGCATGCATATTTACATGCATTATTTATCCAATTGACTTTAAATTCCATTAAGTTCCAATGAGTAGGAGAAAGATTTTTGTCTTAGGCATTTTTAATTTATTTTAATTTTCTAGTTATGTTACTTTTGTTGGTTTATTTATTTTTTTAACTGTGCAGTCTAAGGCTTGTAAAGGTTGATTTGCTCCTGAACTGCTTTGTTCCCAGACATTGCCATCTTCCCCAACTACCACCAAGTCCTCTCCATCTGATCCCATGACCACCTCCAGAGCCAATCAGGTACAGTATCATCCTACCATCTACACCATACTTTTCACGGGTGACAGCTTGCAAACTGGAGAAAAAGATATGGTGGGTTAAGGATTTATTCGTTCATTCACATATATACACCCATAACCATAGGTACCTAACTCTTGTTAGAAATTGATAAATTGAATGGAAAACATTTTTTCTTCATTTAATTTGTTTTGTTGTCTTCTTTTAAATGTCTGATGAAAGCAAATTATCTTTTAAAACATTCTCTTTTTTAAATTTTATTTCATAAATAGCAAGGATACACACTGGTGTGGTTTTAGACAGAGTAACTCTTGGTATGTGTATGTTTATGTATATATGCACACACGTATTTCTTGGATCATTATAAATTATAATGGAATTGCCCCTAAAACCATGCTTAATTAGCTGGATATCAACCTAGGAGTGGCAAACAGACTTCTTTCTTTGTTTATTTACTTTAAGGATTTTGAAGGGTGTTTGTGGACAGTAACATAGAGGCATTCTTTAAATAGTGTATAGATTTGAAATTAAATTGCATTTATTGATGAAGAATGAAGTAAAATTAAGTCTCTCTAAAAGCATCCTAAACACATCTAAGTTTAATTCATGTCTTATTTTTAAATGCATAAACTGTGCCTTTAGCAGTATTTTAATTACACTAATTTATCTCTTTTAAATGGAAAAAAGTATGTCCACAAATCATCATCCTTTGTATCTTTTTGCCTTCCCTATGAAAATTGTTGGAGTTACTTCATAACATGCACTTAGAAGTGATTCATGCTTAATAAATACATATTCATTTTTTAAATATACTGTTAATGTACTTTGTGTTCAATTAACGTAAGTATTCAGTGTGTGCTAACAGTTTTTAACACCCAATCTGTTTATCTAAGTTAGCTGAATGCTTCTATCAGATCCTGCACAAATTAGATCAAATACCAGAAAAGTTTTCTTCAAAAGGAGTTAATTTCCTCTGGAAGTTAACATTGTTTTTAATTTCTGATCCACTTATATATTGTGAACTTCTTAGAACTTGCTTGGCTGTATGAACAAACAATTTTAACATACAACAGAACGCAAGCATATTAAAGCAGTATATTTTTGATCAACACATGGCTATCTGTGAAAAGGACATCTAATACAGAAAGTAATGAAATATAGAGAGAAATTGTAGAGATAGAAGAGCTAAGAAAAATACAAATTGAGATACACCTCAATTCAAATTGAAAGCCTTCTTCATCAGCCTGCTTCCATTCCAGCACCAGTTATTTGGCTTTATCATCATTAAATGACAGTAGTAAAATCTTTGCCAACAGCTCGGGATATTTTATGAACACACTGTTCAGCCTCTATTCTCTCTCTCTCTTAATTTTAGTATTTTGTGTATTCTAATTAGAAGGTTTTGAAAATATTAAACGCACAGTTCTTTTAAAAAAGCATTCTTTTTTTTCTTTTCTGTGTCTTTTTTCCTTTTTTTCTATTTATTTTTAATTATGAGTACACCCTGATGATCATTATTTGGAGAAAAAGGAAGAGGTGCTTTTATTTACAGGAAATACTATTTGAGCATGCTGTTTAACTAGCATCAGAGAAGTACCTACTTTGCATCTGTTCTATGACTTTTGAATTATAAAAATTATAGTGTAGCGTATAAACTTTAAATGACTTTTTAATAGCTGAAAATACTTTTTATAGGAAGTTGCTTTATGAGAACATTGTCAAGTGATACAGCTTGGATATACAAACGGAGGGAAATGTATGCTTTGTGTCTTGCCTATATCATATTACATATTTTAATGAATAAAATTCATAACCTGTGTTCAGTACTGTTTTCATACAAGTAATCAAGATCTCTTTTGAACAGCATTAAAATTTAATATATGATAAGGTGTAATGAGTTCCTTAAGTGTCTTTTGGAACTGCTTTTATTATTAACCCTTGAAATTCCTACTGGTTTATAATAATTTTAAACCTCCTGATATTTCCTAGTTGTTTCGAGCCATTCCAGCAGGAAGCACAAAGCACATCATAAGGCAATTAAGACCTTTCTGTTCATTCTAGTGATAAGTGGCATAGCTGGCAATTGTTCCCAGGCTGTAGCAGTGATGAGCATTCAGCAACAGTGTATCGACAAGTGTCTGCACTGCCGCTGTCACACAAAAGTAGGTTCCAACGCAGTAATCTCAAACCTGTCAGCAGTCGTGTAAGTACCCAACAGGAGAGCATTAGTGAACAACAACAAAACGTTTATTTCGATACATGAATGTATAAGATGATTCTCAATAGAAAGTAACTGATTTACAGGGCTTTGGATTCTTTGAGAACAACTGG